>NC_069508.1:196583267-196660767 GCF_027579735.1 Bombina bombina | reverse complement strand
CTTAACTGGAGCTTTTTGTAAATATTTTAGATTTGTATAGGTTGAACTCGATGGACTTCAGTCTTATTTCAACCTTATCTACTATGTTATCTACTATGTAGAGGTGCTTGCCCCCAGGGATGTACCTTCCACTGGTACCATATACACACGCACACACAGACACAATCCTGACCACATGTTAAAAAAGGAGGGGGTTAAATAATTTCTTATAGTATACAGTTTGTCAAAATTTAGCCAAACCGAATAACACCAGGATCTAAATTTTGACATAACATTTTTTTTCTCATTACAAATAATGTATCTGTATATGTTTAGAAGGCTCACAAGCTCTTTGCTTTTACCCAAACTCTAGTACAGACCTTCTAGTGGACTCATGATCACAATGTTTAACATGCACTTGCAATTTAGAGCCATTCCGAAAGTCATGATTGGTAAATAAATAACAAACTAATCTTTAATGGATTAATGTGATTCATTTAGAATTTTATTGCTGAGAAATAAAATATGAGTTCACCCAAAGTGAATTGTGTATAGTTAGCTACATAAATCTTTGATCAGAGATTAAAACCCGGGTTTTTATTACATTTTCTATACAATTTGCAAAAAAAGAAGAAAAAAAAAGGCCTTTCGAAATTAAATGTAGCTGCTGTTTTTGTTAAGATTCATAATAATGGATATCAGAAGCTTTTGAAAGAGCGATTACAAAGAATGATATGTAGTTTGCATTTGTTTCCCAGCATGCCTGCTTGTGGAATTTGTACGATTTATCTTTAATTAAGAAAATGAGATTATATCGCTACATATCCAATGCATGGAAAAGGCAAAGCTGCCTTTACTGTTAAATTAAATTACTTTAATATTAGGCCTATCTGAAAAGTAATTGCCAGGATGAATAATGGCGCACAGCTACGAGTGCATTGCATGGTCTGAGATTTAACAAGGGTTAATTGCTTAGCTGAATTGCAACAAAGTGCTCCAGTAGACACACAAATTTATTAAAAATTAACATGAAGTTCAATAATATTTTCTTTTAAAAATGTTAAAAAATATAATATTTCAAAATGTTTAAAAAAATGATGTTTATGTGAACATAAATATAATCATTCACTTCCTCTTAGTTTTACTGTAAATTTAAATAGCTTTTTCTTAGCCCTTTTCACAGACACATACGTACGCACAGACACATACGTGAGCACAGACACATACGTACGCACAGACACATACGTAAGCACAGACACATACGTAAGCACAGACACATACGTAAGCACAGACACATACGTACGCACAGACACATACGTACGCACAGACAAATACGTACGCACAGACACATACGTACGCACAGACACATACGTAAGCACAGACACATACGTACGCACAGACACATACGTACGCACAGACACATACGTAAGCACAGACACATACGTACGCACAGACACATACGTACGCACAGACACATACGTAAGCACAGACACATACGTACGCACAGACACATACGTACGCACAGACACATACGTAAGCACAGACACATACGTAAGCACAGACACATACGTACGCACAGACACATACGTACGCACAGACACATACGTAAGCACAGACACATACGTAAGCACAGACACATACGTACGCACAGACACACTGTATGCTTATATAAAGCTGGACAGATAGCTCAGCATGCTTAGGCACTGTGGCTGAGCTCTGTAGCAGCCCAAGGGTTGCAGGTTCAATCCCCATCAAGGTCCACTCAGCCTTTCATTCTTCCAAGGTCGATAAAATGAGCAGCGCCTTGAGACCCTTACAGGTGATTAGCTGCGCTTTACAAGTACCCAATATATATATATATATGTGTGTTTGTGTTTAACTGCTGAAAAATATGTTGTCCCTTTAATGCAAAAGAAAGTTTTCAAAAAGTTAAAAGGAACACAAAAGTCAAAATTAAACTTTCATGATTCACATAAAGCATAATGAAAAAAATGTGCACAATCTTTTTAAATACACGCTTTCCTACTGAGCATGTGCAAGAGCTCACAGTATATACGTATATGCATTTTATGGTTGGCTGATGGCTGTCACATCATACAGGGGAAGTGATTTTTCAGGAATTTTTTTTTACTGATCATTCAGAATTCTGAGTGTTATTTCATATATAAAAATAAACCTAAATAGTGATTGCCTTATGCATTCTATAATCTGGGATAACAAGTCACTGGGAAAACCTTCACTTTAGTATGGAGTCTCTCTATTGGGTGTGTGATATTTGCTATAAGGAAGAACAAGTAAAAATATTTGTTAGTTTCAAATTTCTGAAACTATATAATTTATAGATTTATTCCTGGCGGAGGGTGGGATGTATTAAATTCTCTCTTGCTATTCTTTTCTGTGCCATTTAATAATTTTTTAATGTCTTTTAGGTCAGGACCGCAGCGAAGCCAGTTTGATAAAAAGGTTTAAAGGGGACGGTGTTCGGTACAAAGCAAAGCTAATTGGAATTGATGAAGTTTCAGCAGCCAGAGGAGACAAGCTATGCCAGGATTCAATGATGAAACTCAAGGTTCCGTTTCATTATTTTTTTTCTTAACAATTACAATAAATTCCATTCTACAAATCTGCCTCATTACTAAACTTGCACAAGTACTGTTGTATTGTGTTTAATATTAATAAAAGTATAATGGGTTTATCATCTTTTGGCTAACACTCTAAGGCCTGGTTTCTCAACAGCCGGGCCGTGGCCCAGTACCGGGCCGTGATAGCCCTGCTGGTGGGCCCCGGCCTGTCATGTCCCCACTGCACACTTTTACCCCACTGCACACCAAGGGCAGACTGATACCAATCAAGGTCCCAGGAACACTCACACTGACCAAAATGTATTAAATTTTATGCAAATGAACATGGTAGCCTCCCTGCCCTGCCCCTAACAGGCTCCTCAACCTCCAGAGCCAGGACCCCCAACATTAAGGTCCAGAAAAAGGGTACCCAACCTCCAGGGCCAGACCCCACACTCCATGGCCCTCACAGCGACAGACCCTCGCCAGGGCCCCTCTAAACCCACACTTTTTTTGCTTAGTTACTGATAGGGCAACTGAAAACTCCAGCTTAAGGAATGCACCAGGATCCGTGGAGATGCCATTTGTGGGCCCCCCTACTTGCTGGTCCCTCGGCCCAGGTCCTATTTGCCTGGCTGATCAGTCCGCCGCTGCTGCTCACTTTATATATCTATATATATATATAAAACTACCGGGCCCTGGCTAGCTAAAATTTACCGGGCCTTGAGGTCACTTTGGATGAGAACCACTGCTGTAAGGGGTTAATCTATTAAAAATGATTTGTTCTATGTGTGATATTGATATTAAACTTAAAAACCAGGAGATAAAACAAAATGGTGATTTCCCAGACAACACAATTACATCATGGCTGGAGTGCTTGTATATTGATTTATATATTTAATATTGTGCAGTGATGCTGATAGGTGTAATTAACCTGTTTTGCTACAAAACCATAGAAATATGGGTGAAAGTATTTCTAAAGAACATGGTTAGTATGGGCACAGTGGATTAGTGCTTATTATTACATTTTTAATAACTTAAAGGGACATTAATGGTAAAATTTAAATGCACATAAATTAATTACACATTTGAATAAAAACATAATTACAATATAAATGTATTGGCATAAATGCTTCTAGTAAAAGTTGTCACTGTTTTTAGTGTTAACATTTTTCTCTGCACGTGCATGTGAAGCATAACTGTATATTCTCAGTGCACCAGCATTGTAAATACTGCAGTTGCTCTGAGCACTAGTGGAGCTTGTATCATGCCAGCAATTAACAAATTGAGTCATTGCCAGATGGTAAAAGCACCTTAGTCTCTCTAAGCAAGTGCTGTGTTTTAAATGCTGGTGCACAGTGCATACGTAAATATACATTTGAAACAACTATAGCTTTTATTAGAAGCATTTTTGTTAAAGGGACAGTATACACCACAATTAATATTGTTTAAAAACAGATAATCCCTTTATTACCCATTCCCCAGTTTTGCATAACAAACACGGTTATATTAATATATGTTTTACCTCTATGATTACCTTGTATCTAAGCTTCTGCTGCCCTTATCTCAGTGCTTTTGACAGACATGCAGTTTAGCCAATCAGTGCCGACTCCTTAATAACTCCACTGGAGTGAGCACAATGTTATCTATATGACACACATTAACTAGTACTGTCTAACTATGAAAAACTATTCAAAATGCTCTGAGCTAAGAGGCGGTTTTCGACGGTTTAGAAATCGGTTTGAGCCTAGCTAGGTTTAGCTTTTCAAAAATACCACCAAGGGAACAAAGCAAATTTAAAGGGACACTGAACCCAATTTTTTTATTTCCTGATTCAGATAGAGCATGCAATTTTAAGCAACTTTCTAATTTATTCCTATTATAACATTTTCTTCATTCTCTTGGTATCTTTATTTGAAAAGCAAGAATGTAAGTTTAGATGCCGGTCCATTTTTGGTGAAAAATCTAGGTTGTTCTTGCTGATTGGTGGATTAATTTAACCGACCAATAAACAAGTACTGTCCAGGGTCTGAACCAAAAAATAGCTTAGATGCCTTCTTTTTCAAATAAAGATAGCAAGAGAACGAAGAAAAATTGATAATAGGAGTAAATTAGAAAGTTGCTTAAATGGCATGCTCTATCTGAATCACGAAAGAAAAAAAAATTAGGTTTAGTGTCCCTTTAATGATAAAAGTCAATTGGAAAGATATTTAAATTTCATGCCCTATCTGAATCATAAAAGTTTATTTTTGACTAGACTGTCCGTTTAATACATGTATATTACAAAAATGTTTCTATTCAAAACTGAAATGCATTAATCTGGATTCCAATTTTGGCTGGAATATTCCTTTAAGCGGGTAGCCTTTGCTTTTATATCTGTTTAGTGATGTCATCCGATATGGTGTGCAGTAATCTCAGTGTTCGAAAATGAATGTTTTAACTGATACATTTGGGGGATAAGTGTTGTCTATGGTTGTCAGGTGTTCAGTATCCAACTGGACAGTGCAGTATTTCAGCAAACTATGCAGTACATTTTTCACAAAAATACTGGACACTTAAATGTCCATTTATAAAAAAAAAAAAAAAAAAAAGTTCATTAGTGTTAAAGGGACAGTACACTGTAAAGTAGTTTTTCCCTTAATGTGTTTACAATTGCTTTTTTACCAACTGCAGAGTAAACAATGTGTGAAAATTAGCTTTTTAAGGTTTATTAGTGTATATTAAAGCTCTGATTTTGTGTTTTGAAGCCACAACCTAATAAAATGGGTTGAGCTTGTAGGTATAATCAGATCTCATTACTGTATCACATTGTGTAAATATAGCTGCTTCTTTATCTTATATCTGTAGGTATAATCAGATCTCATTACTGTATCACATTGTGTACATATAGCTGCTTCTATATCTTATGTCTGTCCATAAACCAATCACCAATACTTGGAGAGAACAATAGAAAATTAACATTTTATTACATTATCTCTGCTATAACCCACTGGGAGTGTAATTTCTTCTGCTGGCTGTGTTTACAAAGCTTATCTATAGCTTGGACCTGCAGCCACAAACTTACAGAATAGGTGTGGATACCACTGACTAAATCTACTATTTAAACTGCCAATATAAGGGTAAATGAGCTACTTGTAAACAATTTAATACATTCCAGCAAGTAAAGTGGATCATTGGGAACAAATTAAAGGGGAGATTTTTTTTGAGTAAACTGTCCCTTTAAATGTAAAAGGTTTCCTATGCCTTGATGCATTATAAATATGGAGCAGTGAGGGGCAGTCAAGGGGGTCAAATCTCTACTGTTTACATATGTTACTGGAAACCAATTGATACAATTATTGATTTGCATGTTACTGGCAGGCAAGGGGTAAAATGACTGCTTAGTTGTAAAAAAATATACACTGTAGAATCAAAAGTGGTGTCTAAGATAGAGCTTTGGTGGGCGGCATTGTGTGAAGTTGATGAACCCACAGGCCATTGTCCAGTATTTTTATGGAGGGCAGCTGGCAACTCTAGTGGTGTCTGGGGGTTTAACAAGTCCCTTTTGCTGTGGAATTCAATAACAAAAATATTGCCCTAAAAAGTGACCAATAAATTTCAAGAATTTTAATTGCCACCAAGAAAAATAGGACTTACCCATGTTAGAGCCGCCTGGGTCTCTGTGAAAAAGAGGAGCAGGTTAGTGCCAAATTGCTTCTTTCATAATTCAGATATAAAAAATAAAATACAAAAATAAGATTTTCACTTGAATTCTATTATCAAATTGACTTTGTTCTTGTGGTGTCACTTGTTGAAAAATAGGTTCATAGGCTCAGGATTGTGCTTTTAACAGTTATACATAATACAAACTCTGCTGCCATCTAGTGGCCAAATGCATGATTGCAAAATTGCCTCCAGATCTGTGCACACTACCTATCTAGGTATTCTCTTCAACAAACACAAGGAGAATAAAGTACAATTGATAATGAAAGCAAATTGGAACTTTTTTTTAAATTGCATGCTCTATCTGAATAGACCCCCTTTTCAGTAGCAGACAAGACAATATTCTCAGGCAGGGAACTGGCCCATTTTAGGGCTTCCAAGGCAACCTCCACCACTCTCAGTAGAAGCTGCACAAGTAAGTGCTTGTGAGGCCCCTCCCCTGCCCTAAAACAACCAAATGCATTCTTTTGCTTGTCTATCCGCCCTGGCAAATCTGTCCAGGATTTCAACTCTATCACCCACATTCGTTTTCTATCTATATCTGTTTTGTAATGTATCTGTTTTGTAATTTGTCTGTTTTATATGTTTTGTAATTTGTCTGTTTTATATGTTTTGTAATTTGTCTGTTTTATCTGTTTTGTAATTTGTCTGTTTTATATGTTTTGTAATTTGTCTGTTTTATATGTTTTGTAATTTGCCTGTTTTATATGTTTTGTAATTTGTCTGTTTTATATGTTTTGTAATTTGTCTGTTTTATATGTTTTGTAATGTGTTTAAAAATAAAATGGCATAAAATAGCATTTATTTGTACACTAAAATTTCTCTTTAATACAGAAAATAAAAAGTACAATGTATTCAGTTACAAATTCACATTTTACAACACTTATTTAATTTACATTCACCTAGATTACGAGTTTTGCGCTAAACAGGGTGCGAAACGAACACCAAAAAAATTGCGTTATTGAACTCTCCATAGCGCTGCCATTATGAGTTACTGAAAAGCCTCCTTGTGCTGTGCGTTATGGTGCGTTAAGCTCCATACCGCACAAAAGCCAAGGGCTGAGTGTACGTGCTCGTGCATGCTTTCCCCTATAGACATCAATGGTGATAAAGTGTTTGAAAAAAAAAACTAACACCTGACGTGCGGAATGGCAAATCGCTGTAACACAGCCCCGTTGATGTCTATGGGGAAAATAAATTTACATTTAAACCTAACACCCTAACAAAAACCCCAAGTCTAAACACCCCTAATCTGCCATCCCCCGACTTCGCCAACACTAATAAAAGTTATTAACCCCTAATCCGCAGCTCCCCAACATCGCCAACACTAATAAAAGTTATTAACCCCTAATCCGCAGCTCCCCGACATCAGCAACACTAAATATAATTATTAACCCCTATTCTGCCTCTCCCCGACATTGCCAACACTAATAACAGTTATTAACCCCTAAGCCACTGCTCCCTGACATCACCGACACCTAAATAAACCTATTAACCCCTAAACCACTGCCCTCCACATCACAAAACACTAAATTAAACTCCTAAACCTAACACCCCCTAACATTAAATTAAAATTACAATATAACTATCTTAAAATAAATAAAAACTTACCTGTGAAATAAAAAAATAAATAAGTTTAAACTATAAATGAATTTAACATAACTATTTTAATAACATTAAAAAAAATACCAATTAAAAAATCTAAATTACAAATTAAAAAAACCTAACACTACGAAAAAATTAAAAAAATCTAAAATTACAAAAAACAATAAACTCTAAATTATGAAAAATAAAAAAATCTAAGATTACAAAAAATAATAAACAAAATTATCAAAAATAAAAACAATTACACCTTATCAAATAGCCCTATAAAAATAAAAAATCCCCCACAAAAATAAAAACACCCCCTAACCTACAATAAACTACCAATATCCCTTAAAAGGGCCTTTTGTAGGGCATTGCCCTAAGTTAAACAGCTCTTTTACCTGGAAAAAAATAAAAATTCCCCCCAACAGTAAAACCCACCACCCAACCAACCCCCTAAAATAAAAAACCTAACTCTAAAAAAAAAACCTAAGCTACCCATTGCCCCATAAGGGGCATTTGTATGGACATTGCCCTTAAAAGGGCATTCAGCTCTTTTTCACTGCCCTTTTACACTTTGCCCAAAGCCCCAATCTGAAAAAAACCACCCCAAAAATAAAAAAATACCTAACACTAACCCCAGAATATCTACTCCCGGTTCCTGAAGTCCTGATATCTATCTCCATCCAGGGGGCGAGAAGTCTTCATCCAGGTGGCGAGAAGTCTTCATCCAGGCGGCAATAAGTTTTTATCCAGGCGGCGACATCTTCATCCATCGCAGGGGTGTAGTCTATATTCATCCCGGTGGCGCAAAGCTATCCTGGACCGGCGATGACATCCTGCGCGTAGCCTCCTCTTCTTACGTTCACCGCCGTACACTGAAGTTTAATGCAAGGTACCCATTTAAAAATGGTGTACCTTGCATTCCTATTGGCTGATTTGATTCTTCAAATTCAAATCAGCCAATAGGATAAGAGCTTCGGAAATCATATTGGCTGTTCAAAACAGCCAATAGGATGAGAGCTAATGAAATCATCCAATAGGAATGCAAGGTACGTCATTTTAAAATGGCTACCTTGCATTCAATTTCAGTGTACAGCAGTGACCATATGAAGAGGACGCTCCATGCAGGATGTCATTGCCGGTCCAAGATAGCTCCGCACCGCCAGGATGAAGATAGAAGACGCCCCTGCGATGGATGAAAATGTCGCCACCTGGATGAAGACTTCTCACTGCATGGATGGAGATGGATGTCCGGACTTCAGGAACCGTGAGTAGATATTATGGGGTTAGTATTAGGTATTTTTTTATTTTTTGGGGTGTTTTTTTTTCATATTAGGGCTTATTGTAGGTTAGGGGGTGTTTTTATTTTAGGGGCTTTTTTTATTTTTATAAGGTTATTAGATTAGGTGTAATTGTTTTTATTTTTGATAATTTCGTTATTTATTTTTTGTAATCTTAGGCCTAGATTTAGAGTTGGGCGGTAGCCGTCAAAACCAGCGTTAGAGGCTCCTAACGCTGGTTTTTACCGCCCTCTGGTATTTGGAGCCAGTCATTAAAGGGTCTAACGCTCACTTTCCAGCCGCGACTTTTCCATACCGCAGATCCCCTTACGTCAATTGCGTATCCTATCTTTTCAATGGGATCTTTCTAACGCTGGTATTTAGAGTCGTGTCTGAAGTGAGCGTTATAAATCTAACGACAAAACTCCAGCCGCAGAAAAAAAACAGTAGTTAAGAGCTTTCTGGGCTAACGCCGGTTTATAAAGCTCTTAACTACTGTGCTCTAAAGTACACTACATTATCCCTATGAACCCCTAATCTGCTGCCCCTAACACCGCCGACCCCTATATTATATTTATTAACCCGCCCCCGCTATCGCTGACCCCTGCATATTATTATTAACCCCTAATCTGCCGCTCCGTACACCGCTGCCACCTACATTATAGCTATGTATCCCTAATCTGCTGCGCCTAACACCGCCGACCCCTATATTATATTTATTAACCCCTAATCTGCCCCCCTCAACGTCGCCTCCACCTGCCTACACTTATTAACACCTAATCTGCCGAGCGGACCGCACCGCTACTATAATAAAGTTATTAACCCCTAATTTGCCTCACTACCGCCTCAATAACCCTATAATAAATAGTATTAACCCCTAATCTGCCCTCCCTAACATCGCCGACACCTAACTTCAAGTATTAACCCCTAATCTGCCGATCGGAGCTCACCGCTGCTCTAATAAATTTTTTAACCCCTAAAGCTAATTCTAACCCTAACCCTAACACCCCCTAAATTAAATATAATTTTATTCTAACGAAATAAATTATAACTATTTAAATCTAAATACTTACCTGTAAAATAAACCCTAATATAGCTACAATATAAATAATAATTATATTGTAGCTATTTTAGGATTAATATTTATTTTACAGGCAACTTTGTATTTATTTTAACCAGGTACAATAGCTATTAAATAGTTAAGAACTATTTAATAGTTACCTAGTTAAAATAATTACAAAATTACCTGTAAAATAAATCCTAACCTAAGTTACAATTAAACCTAACACTACACTATCAATAAATTAATTAAATAAAATACCTACAATTATCTACAATTAAACCTAACACTACACTATCAATAAATTAATTAAATAAAATACCTACAAATAACTACAATTAAATAAACTAACTAAAGTACAAAAAATAAAAAAGAACTAAGTTACAAAAAATAAAAAAATATTTACAAACATTAGAAAAATATTACAACAATTTTAAACTAATTACACCTACTCTAAGCCCCCTAATAAAATAACAAAGCCCCCCAAAATAAAAAAATGCCCTACCCTATTCTAAATTAAAAAAGTTCAAAGCTCTTTTACCTTACCATCCCTGAACAGGGCCCTTTGCGGGGCATGCCCCAAAGAATTCAGCTCTTTTGCCTGTAAAAAAAACACATACAATACCCCCCCAACATTACAACCCACCACCCACATACCCCTAATTTAACCCAAACCCCCCTTAAATAAACCTAACACTAAGCCCCTGAAGATCTTCCTACCTTATCTTCACCATGCCAGGTTCACCGATCCGTCCTCGGAAGTCTTGATCCAAGCCTCGGAAGTGTTGATCCAAGCCCAAGCGGGGGGCTGAAGAATGACGTCCATCCTCGGGCTGAAGTCTGGATCCAAGCGGCGGCTGAAGAAATCCATCATCGGGCTGAAGTCGGAAGTCCATCATCGGGATGAAGTCTTCTATCAAGCAGCATCTTCAATCTTCTTTCTTCCGGAGCGGAGCCATCTTCTTCCCAGCCGACGCGGATCCATCCTCTTCTAACGACGCCTACTAGCCGAATGACGGTTCCTTTAAATGACGTCATCCAAGATGGCGTCCGTCGAATTCCGATTGGCTGATAGGATTCTATCAGCCAATCGGAATTAAGGTAGGAAAATTCTGATTGGCTGATGGAATCAGCCAATCAGATTCAAGTTCAATCCGATTGGCTGATCCGATCAGCCAATCAGATTGAGCTTGCATTCTATTGGCTGTTCCGATCAGCCAATAGAATGCGAGCTCAATCTGATTGGCTGATTCCATCAGCCAATCAGAATTTTCCTACCTTAATTCCGATTGGCTGATAGAATCCTATCAGCCAATCGGAATTCGACGGACGCCATCTTGGATGACATCATTTAAAGGAACCGTCATTCGGCTAGTAGGCGTCGTTAGAAGAGGATGGATCCGCGTCGGCTGGGAAGTAGATGGCTCTGCTCCGCTCCGGAAGAAAGAAGATTGAAGATGCTGCTTGATAGAAGAGTTCATCCCGATGATGGACTTCCGACTTCAGCCCGATGATGGATTTCTTCAGCCACCGCTTGGATCCAGACTTCAGCCCGAGGATGGACGTCACTCTTCAGCCCCCCGCTTGGGCTTGGATCAACACTTCCGAGGCTTGGATCAAGACTTCCGAGGACGGATCGGTGAACCTGGCATGGTGAAGATAAGGTAGGAAGATCTTCAGGGGCTTAGTGTTAGGTTTATTTAAGGGGGGTTTGGGTTAGATTAGGGGTATGTGGGTGGTGGGTTGTAATATTGGGGGGGTATTGTATGTGTTTTTTTTACAGGCAAAAGAGCTGAATTATTTGGGGCATGCCCGCAAAGGGCCCTTTTCAGGGCTGGTAAGGTAAAAGAGCTTTGAACTTTTTTAATTTAGAATAGGGTAGGGCATTTTTTTATTTTGGGGTGCTTTGTTATTTTATTAGGGGGCTTAGAGTAGGTGTAATTAGTTTAAAATTGTTGTAATATTTTTCTAATGTTTGTAAATATTTTTTGTAACTTAGTTCTTTTTTATTTTTTGTACTTTAGTTAGTTTATTTCATTGTATTTATTTGTAGATATTGTATTTAATTAATTTATTGATAGTGTAGTGTTAGGTTTAATTGTAGATAATTGTAGGTATTTTATTTAATTAATTTATTGATAGTGTAGTGTTAGGTTTAATTGTAGATAATTGTAGGTATTTTATTTAATTAATTTATTGATAGTGTAGTGTTAGGTTTAATTGTAACTTAGGTTAGGATTTATTTTACAGGTAATTTTGTAATTATTTTAACTAGGTAACTATTAAATAGTTCTTAACTATTTAATAGCTATTGTACCTGGTTAATATAATTACAAAGTTGCCTGTAAAATAAATATAAATCCTAAAATAGCTATAATATAATTATAATTTATATTGTAGCTATATTAGGGTTTATTTTACAGGTAAGTATTTAGCTTTAAATAGGAATAATTTATGTAATAAGAGTTAATTTATTTCGTTAGATTTAAATTATATTTAACTTAGGGGGGTGTTAGGGTTAGGGTTAGACTTAGCTTTAGGGGTTAATCCATTTATTACAGTAGCGGCGAGATTCGGTCGGCAGATTAGGGGTTAATACTTGAAGTTAGGTGTCAGCGATGTTAGGGAGGGCAGATTAGGGGTTTATACTATTTATTATAGGGTTATTGAGGCAGGAGTGAGGCGGATTAGGGGTTAATAACTTTATTATAGTAGGGATGCGGTCCACTCGGCAGATTAGGGGTTAATAAGTGTAGGCAGGTGGAGGCGACATTGAGGGGGGCAGATTAGGGGTTAATAAATATAATATAGGGGTCGGCGGTGTTAGGGGCAGCAGATTAGGGGTACAAAGGGATAATGTAGGTAGCGGCGGTTTACGGAGCGGCAGATTAGGGGTTAATAATAATATGCAGGGGTCAGCGATAGCGGGGGCAGCAGATTAGGGGTTAATAAGTGTAAGGTTAGGGGTGTTTAGACTCGGGGTTCATGTTAGGGTGTTAGGTGCAGACTTAGGAAGTGTTTCCCCATAGAAAACAATGGGGCTGCGTTAGGAGCTGAACGCTGCTTTTTTGCAGGTGTTAGGTTTTTTTTTCAGCTCAAATGGCCCCATTGTGTTCTATGGGGGAATCGTGCACGAGCACGTTTTTGAAGCTGGCCTCGTCCGTAAGCACCGCTGGAATTTAGAGTTGCAGTGGCGTTAAATTATGCTCTACGCTCCCTTTTTGGAGCCTAACGCACTGAAAACCCAGCCATTCTGTGAACTCTAAATACCAGCGGTATTTAAAAGGTGTAGGGGAAAAAAGCACACGTAGCTAACGCACCCCTTTGGCCGCCAAACTCTAAATCTAGCCGATAGTGTTTTTCATTTTTCGTAATTTTAGTGTTTATTATTTTTGTAATCTTAGTTTTTTTAATTTTTAATTTAGTTTAATTGTTTTTTATTTTATTTTATTAGAATAGTAATGTAAGGTTAATTTATAGTTTAATTTTAGGTTTATTTTTTATTTCCCAGGTAAGTATTTATTTATTTAAATATAGTTATATTGTAATTTTAATTTAAAGTTAGGGGGTGTTAGGATTAGGGGTTAATAGTTTAATTTAGTATTTTGTGATGTGTGGGGCTTGCGGTTTAGGGGTTAATAGGTTTAGTTTAGCAGTTACGATGTAGGGGGCTGGCAGTTTAGGGGTTCATAGGTTTATTTAGTGGCGGCAATGTGGGGGGCTGGAGGTTTTGGGGTTAATAGGTTTATTTAGTGTTGGCGGTGTCGGGGAGCAGCGGTTAAGGGGTTAATATATTTAAATAGTGTTGGAGATGTAGGTGGGCAGCAGATTAGGGGTTAATAACTTTATTTAATAGTCACGATGTGGCTGGGCAGCATATTAGGGGTTATAGGTTTAATATAGTGTTTGCGATGCAGGAAGGTGGCGGTTTAGGGGTTAATAGGTAGTTTATGGTTGTTAGTGTACTTTGTAACATTTTAGTTATGAGTTTTGTGAAACATTTTTGTTACACAAAATCCATAACTACTGCTCTGAGATGGCGTTATGGATTGTGTCGGTAAAGGCTGTAACACTAGCATTTTAGCCTGACCGCACAACCTTTAATACAATGCTATAAAAATCCCGCACTCAAACATCATTGTCAGCCGTATAGGGATCAGTCCAGGGTTTAACCCAACTGCTAGCGTGAAAAGTAAAACACACGCTAGCACACTGAGAAATAACCAGGACGTGACCCACTCAGGAAACAAATAAAGCAGGATACAAAATAATAAATGTTCTTTAAAGCAGGTTTGCAACAAATAAGAGATAGCGTCCCTTTAAGTAGATTTGAATCCAACAGATAAACAAAGTTCCTTTAAGCAGGTTTGAAATGAAAGGAAATGTCCCTTTATGCAGGTTTGCGACAAACAAATGATAATGTTCTCTTTAGCAGATTTGTAAAATTAAATGTCCCTTTAAGTAGGTTTGCAACAAACAAATGATAAATTTTCTCTTTAGCAGATTTGTAAAAGTAAATGCAGGTTTGCAACAAACAAATGATAAATGTTCTCTTTAGAAGATTAGTAGAAGTAAATATCCCTTTAAGCAGGTTTGCAACAAACAATTGCTCCTCTTTAGCAAGTTTATAATAAACAAAAGAAGTTGTCCCTTTAAGCAGGACTTTAGCGAAATTTAAGTCAAAAGCAGATTGAGACAGGCAAAGGTTAATATATATCCAGGAGACAGTTTGAGGGTCTAGGCATAAGCAAGGTCAGGCAGGCAATGGTCAGTATCCAGGAGACAGAATAGGGGTCTAGGTGAGCAAAGTCAGGCAGGTTCAGATAGAGTACTCACGACACCGGAGTGAATCCAACAAACGGGCCCCGAGTAAGATCTCCCGCCGTGGTTTAAAGGCAGGAGCGGTGACGTCATCAGAGGGAGTGTCAGAGGACGCGTCACGTTGCTAGGCAATGTGACCTAATCCACACAGAGAAGATCCGGGAGCCGCAGCGACACGGCAATGAACGGAAGGATCATGACAATCATTTTTTTTGAGTGCGGAATGGACGTTGCGTTACAGTTACAGGCTAAAATGCAGTATAGCTATACTGCCGTGACTCGTAATATGCGTTACCGGCCATTTCAGCGTAATGGCCAATTTTTCAGCATTAAAAGTCGTACCACAAAAATCGTAATCTAGCCGATTGGTGAATATACACACTTTTTTATCTTTTTTTTTTTTCTTTGCAAGCAAGGTGTTCCAATTTTAATTTTTTGTAGTTTAATGTTTTATACTTTTTTCCCCCAGTTATATTTCTAAGTATTGTTAAGAGTTTATAACAAGGATTTGATCATTTATTTTGTATATTTTATCCATGTCAATAAAAATCTAGCACAAGTTCTAAAGCCATTATTTACTCTTAACAATAAGAGCATTTCTAGATTGCAATCTTCCTCTCGTTTCTCTACCCCCCATCAAGCCAATCAGACCAGTCATGTTGTACAAAAGCCAGGTTGCTTTCAATCACAGTAATGAACAATATTTGACTCTTCATCCAAGACTATAAAGAAAAGCATAGACATGTACTTTATTGTTATAATAAATTTATATTAGAACAATAGTATTCCCTACTGCTACATTGCCCAACTATTTTGGAATACACACAGATTACATCAATATATATATATGAGTAGTTACACATTGGGCATTTAACGCTATTATATCATTTTAAAAGCCAAGTGTTGGCGGTAGCCTCAAGTTTAAATATTTTTATCATTTTAACTCAAGAAATATGTCTTTAAAATAACCTTTTTTTGATCAGTTAGTCCTTTTATTAACTTGGAAACAACCATATTAGAAATTAGTTTAAATTCCCCCTTCATTTCCATTTAGCCAACAGGCAGCCGAATCACCCGCTGTTAAAATATGCTGTCTTTCTTGTCCTAGAAACTCAGTTCCATGTCTCTGAGATGCCTGATTCTTTTTTTAAAATAATTGAGAGGTTTATCTGAGCACTGGTAAATGATGACAAAACCCAGGCGGTCCTGCAGATTAATGTTCGTGTTTTGTGAGCGTACATAACAACCTTTATATTAACCAGTATGACATTAGGATTTCTGTTTAATTTTAATAATTTCTGGGTTTTTATTGAAGGTTGAACAAGGAATTACTGTTACCTTCTGTGTGAATACACATGGCATCTAATATAGATAATGTGCCAGGCTCAGTAGCAGCCAGAGCAGAAACGTGTGAATATTGGAAAAACATCTCTGACATTTATTGTTAAGCAAAATCACAGCAGCCAGTAGATATAAAGTGCAGTGACACCCTGAGTTTAACAATATATATGTATATATATAATCATTTCACCTAATATTATTACAGGCTTAGCAGCAAATGAAATGGCATATACATTTTGGGAGTAGATTACATGTAATTTTCCATAAAACACCATTAAAGTTTGATATCCCTTCAATCTGTAGTCAAGTTTTTTTTAAATCATATCTTATATACGTATAAACTACTATATGAAAATACTCTATACTTATTGTCAATTTTATGTTTGAACACTTACGCCTAGATTTAGAGTTCTGCGGCCAAAGGGGTGCTTTTTTCTGGCCGTACCTTTTAAATACCGCTGGTATTTAGAGTTCACAGAATGGCTGCGTTAGGCTCCAAAAAAGAAGCGTATAGCATATTTACCGCAAGTTCAACTCTCGATACCAGCGGTGCTTACGGACGCGGCCAGCTTCAAAAACGTGCTCGTGCACGATTCCCGCATAGAAAACAATGGGGCTGTTTGAGCAGAAAAAAAACCTAACACCTGCAAAAAAGCCACGTTCAGCTTCTAACGCAGCCCCATTGTTTTCTATGGGGAAACACTTCCTACGTCTGCACCTAACACTCTAACATGTACCCCGAGTCTAAACACCCCTAACCTTACACTTATTAACCCCTAATCTGCCGCCCCAGCTATCGCTGACCCCTGCATATTATTTTTAACCCCTAATCTGCCGCTCCGTACACCCCCGCCACCTACATTATCCCTATGTACCCCTAATCTGCTGCCCTAACATTGCCGACCCCTATATTAGATTTATTAACCCCTAATTTGTCGCCCCCAACGTCGCCTCCACCTAACTACACTTATTAACCCCTAATCTGCCGACCGGACCTGAGTGCTACTATAATAAATGTATTAACCCCTAATCCGCCTCACTCCCGCCTCAATAACCCTATAATAAATAGTATTAACCCCTAATCTGCCCTCCCTAACATTGCCAACACCTAACTTCAAGTATTAACCCCTAATCTGCCGACAGGAGCTCACCGCTACTCTAATAAATTTATTAACTCCTAAAACTAAGTCTAAATTTAACCCTAACACCCCCTAAATTAAATATAATTTAAATCTAACGAAATAAATTAACTCTTATTAAATAAATTATTCCTATTTAAAGCTAAATACTTACCTGTAAAATAAATCCTAATATAGCTACAATATAAATTATAATTATATTATAGCTATTTTAGGATTAATATTTATTTTACAGGTAACTTTGTAATTATTTTAACCAGGTACAATAGCTATTAAATAGTTAAGAACTATTTAATAGTTACCTAGTTAAAATAATTACAAAATTACCTGTAAAATAAATCCTAACCTAAGTTACAATTAAACCTAACACTACACTAGCAATAAATAAACTAAATAAACTACCTACAATTATCTACAATTAAACCTAACACTACACTATCAATAAATAAATTAAATACAATTCCTACAAATAAATACAATTAAATAAACTAACTAAAGTACAAAAAATAAAAAAATATTTACAAACATTAGAAAAAAATTACAACAATTTTAAACTAATTACACCTACTCTAAGCCCCCTAATAAAATAACAAACACCCCCAAAATAAAAAAATGCCCTACCCTATTCTAAATTACAAAATTTCAAAGCTCTTTTACCTTACCAGCCCTTAAAAGGACCTTTTGTAGGGCATGCCCCAAAGAATTCAGCTCTTTTGCCTGTAAAAAAACCACATACAATACCCCCCCAACATTACAACCCACCACCCACATACCCCTAATCTAACCCAAACCCCCCTTAAATAAACCTAACACTAAGCCCCTGAAGATCTTCCTACCTTATCTTCACCTTGCCGGGTATCACACCGATCCGTCCTGGCTCCGATGTCTTGATCCAAGCCCAAGTGGGGGGCTGAAGATGTCCATGATCCGGCTGAAGTCTTCATCCAAGCGGGAGCTGAAGAGGTCCATGATCCGGCTGAAGTCTTCATCCAAGCGGGAGCTGAAGAGGTCCATGATCCGACTGAAGTCTTCTATCAACGGCATCTTCAATCTTCTTTCTTCCGGATCCATGTTCATTCCGCCGATGCGGAACATCCATCTTCACCGACGACTTCCCGATGAATGATGGTTCCTTTAAGGGACGTCATCCAAGATGGCGTCCCTCGAATTCCGATTGGCTGATAGGATTCTATCAGCCAATCGGAATTAAGGTAGGAAAATTCTGATTGGCACAGTAGTTAAGAGCATTATAAACCGGCATTAGCCCAGAAAACTCTTAACTACTGACTTTTTTCTGCGGCTGGAGTTTTGTTGTTAGATTTATAACGCTCACTTCAGACACGACTCTAAATACCGGCGTTAGAAAGATCCCATTGAAAAGATAGGATACGCAATTGACGTAAGGGGATCTGCGGTATGGAAAAGTTGCGGCTGGAAAGTGAGCGTTAGACCCTTTAATGACTGACTCTAAATACCGGCGGTAGCCCAAAACCAGCGTTAGGAGCCTCTAACGCTGGTTTTGACGGCTACCGCCCAACTCTAAATCTAGGCCTTATTTTGTTCAAATTATATTCCTTAGAGTGTACTATATATATATATATATATATATATATATATATATATATATATTATATATATATAGTATCTGGATGTGTATATATATATATGTATATGCATACTGTGTATAAATGTTTGAAAATATGCATAAAAACACAAGAAAAATATATTTTAAAAAAGTATTTCACTTACATTTAAACATGTATCAAATGTAAAATATAGATTATTATTGATTTTTTTAACAATGATTTGAAGGGATAAGGTACATAACAAAGGACTGGACTGGGAACTGGACTGGCTCAATTGTGTATTTGTAGGTGTGTGTATTTGTAGGTGTATGTATTTGTATGTGTGTGTGTAAAATTTTAAATCTTAACTTAAAATTAAAATAAAAAACCTAACATTACATTAAAAAAACAACTATGGAGAGGGGCGTGGCTAGGTAGCAGTCATGATCGGTTGGACTTTATGAAGCTCCCAGACCTTCTCTCTCAACAATCCAATTATCACAGTAGATTCTTGTCATTCTACTCTTTATATATAAGATTCAACTGCTTCAGATACTCCCAATTCGAGTGACACCAAGATTCTATATACATGGTCTGGGACCTTATCTAGCTTCCTGAGAACCGTGGCGGTGGCCTACGTTTTTGCCTTCAGCACTCCAGCTACTAGTCCTCTGGGTTAATCAGTTTCGGATTTGCCGGTATACAGATCATTTGAAAATAAATATGGAGGAGTTCTATATAATCTTATAGACCCTACTAGAGAACCTTGCAGCTAAGATGGACAGCGGGTTTGCCGATCTCATCACAGTCTGCCGTAACATGCCCAGAGAGAACTTACTGTTGACTAAAGAGTTTAAGTCTGCATAAGGAGAAAAAGGAGCCCAAAACTCCCTGAGACAGCTTATAATTAGTCGGATGGTACCAGAGGAGGAGCTTCAAGATGAGATCCTCTGCGCTACACAGCCCTAAAGACCACTACAAGAAACCGCTGGAGTATGGATATCATATGCCCAGAGAGCCGCGACTAGTGACGTCTAATCAATGTGATGTAACCGGTCTGCCGGTGAACGGCCGGGAAACAACGACCCTAATCATTGGGACAAAGATCTCAGAGATGCACTCTCTAAAACATACCAGCCAGGTAACTTCAAGGGATTCAAAATGTGAGACTGTTAGTGCTGACATCTCCCTTACTAATGTAGGACTCATAACTGCCTTTCTATCAGCTATGCCACAGCTTCCGTATGGTAAAGGTGCCTCTGCTGCACAGCCGACTGCAGTCCACAGATTTCAATGGCGCAGCTCTCGCGATGTAAGATCTACAGCAATAGGGGTCTTGGTTCACAAGCAATCTCAAGATAACCCACATGTCCCCCATCAAAACTGGAGTTTGGTAATCACACCATGATCTCATTTACACATTGGAATATTTGGGTAATTTATTGACTACACTTTTCTCAAGCTTTCCTCTACACTAAATTGGAACTCAGTATACTTGGTTCTTGCCTGTTTTGAATTAGACTGATTCCTGGATGAGGACTCAAAAGTCAGAGGACTAGGAATATAGGCTTTTTCATGAACCATAACCTTTATAACCATCTGTTATTCATGCTATTTATATTAAACATGCTACTCCCTGGTAAGAGAACGGGCCATAAACATATGGTTTCCCCTTTCCAACTGTCTCTATGGCTGTGGTAACTATGTTTACATGTTCAGGCAAAGGATTAAGTATGGTACATGCCTGTTTAAATATCTAATGTTTTTTTATTTTTTAGCTTTTTATGTAACATCTCATAGCACATCACCCCTAAAGTTCCTTTCCTATATGTATATAGCCACAAAGCTTTATAAAACCCCAACAATTATGAAACATTGAAAATTCAGTGACTTAGAGAGTAAAGCATACACTCCACCACCTAGCTACGGTTACCTGCTGCCTAAGTAATGTACTCAGCTAACCAGAAAACTATAATAGGCCCAGCAACAGTAAGATACATTAATAACGGGCACATATAAAAAGAGGCTATGACCCAGTCACACTATAAATCAGTATGTTAACATGATTTCATATTTTATATACTGCTATGACTATATAGTACTGTTATTCACAGATGCCTATTGTACCTGTAATAATTGGTATATTTTGTCCTTTAGAACTTAAGCATATGACTTACTATGTTAATGGATTCATTGTCATGCTTTTTATATCTTTTTTATATCTTTTTCTAATTTCCTGAAACTCCTCAAATTGTACAGAATTCATTACCATAGTTTGAGGGGAGTTGCTCCTCCATAACCCACGTATCTCACATAGCATACTCCACACCTGAATTACTCACTACTAACCCCAGAGTCTGGTTATTGCAACCTTTCTAGTGCAAAAATACCCTTGATACTGCCCTTGGAACCCTCCCCTCCCCACATCTTTGTAGCAGTATTTACCTGCTGAACCACCCGCCCTCATTGCTTTTTAGCACACTGACCCAAGTTTTCATTTATCTAGTAGTAAATCCAGATACTTTGTTGTTGTTTTTTTAATTACTATGATATAGTTTGCATATCCACAGTGCCTTGCTCCTATCTC
Source organism: Bombina bombina (assembly GCF_027579735.1). Lineage (NCBI taxonomy): Eukaryota > Metazoa > Chordata > Amphibia > Anura > Bombinatoridae > Bombina > Bombina bombina. The sequence continues at coordinate 196,639,145 of NC_069508.1, read as the reverse complement.
ATACTCTACATCTCTTTATCAAGATAATAGATTTGTAAGGGTCATGCTGGTAGCTACAAAGCTTTGTGCCTATCCTATATCAGCTATAGCGCTGCCATTACAAATTTTGCGGTGAGGCTAAAAAGCTTGCGTTACACCCTATAACGAAAAGTAATCTGAGAGCAGTAGTTATGAGTTTTACGCAACATTACTTTTACACAAAACTCATAACTAAAGTGTTACAAAGTACACGAACACCCATAAACTACTTATTAACCCCTAAACCGAGGGCCTCCGACATCGCTGTCACTAATAAAATGTATTAACTGAAAAAGTTAGAAATAGGAAGCTCACCAACAATCTTAAAGGCCCCAATAAGATTATTTTAATATAAACAATATTTTCCTATTGTATACTAGTCATATTGTCTAATTGTAATCAATTCGGTTTTGCTAATAACAATTGTAAATAGGGGGGTGCTAACTGTCAGAAATGAATAAAGATAATGAGGAAGGAAAAGTGACAGTATACTAGCACTCTTATGGATGCCAATAATTATATGTTAGTATATGACATGGAGGATCACCTGTATCAGGGATCTAATAAAACATAATTTTTATTAAGATAAATTATTAAAAAAATATGAGTGCATTGTGTCTTAATAAAAGTTATGTTTTATTAGATCCCTGATACAGGTGATCCTCCATGTCATATACTAACATATAATTATTGGCATCCATAAGAGTGCTAGTATACTGTCACTTTTGCTTCCTCATTATCTTTAAAATGTATTAACCCCTGACATCGTCACCACTATACTTAAGTTATTAACCCCTATTCCCCAGCACCCCAACATTGCCCACACTATAATAAAGATATTAACCTCTATTCTGCCACTCCCTGAAATTGCCGCCACTAAATAAAATAATTAACTCCTAAACCTCTGGCCTCCCACATCACTACCACTAAATAAACCTATTAACCCCTAAACCACCAGCCCCCCACATCGCCAAAAACTAAATTAAACTATTAACCCCTAAACCTAACAACCCTCTAACTTTACATTAAAATTACAAGATCCCTATCTTAAAATAAATAAAAAACTTACCTGGGAAATTAAAAAAAAGTTTAAACTATAAATTAACCTAACATAACTATTAGACTACAATTAAAATAACTACAAATTAAATAAATTAAATTACTCATTAGAAAAACTAACACTACTAAAAAAAAAAAATCTACATTTACAAAAATAAAAAATACTAAATTACAAAAAATAAAAAATACTAAAGTACAAAAAAATATCAAACACTAAATTACAAAATAAAAACAATTACACCTAATCTAATACCCCTATAAAAATACCCCCCAAACATAAAAACACCCCCTAGCCTACAATAAACTACAAATAGCCCTTAAAAGTGCATTTTGTAGGGCATTGGAACTCTCGCTCTGTCTGCAACAAACTTACAGCAATTCATGACCTGTTTATATCAAATGCTTTCACCATTTTAGCAATTACAGAAACCTGGCTATCTCCTTCTGACACTGTTTGCATTGCTGCTCTCACACACGGTGGTCTTCACTTTAGCCATACCCCTAGGCAAGGTGAGAAACGTGATGGGGGTGTTGGCATCCTGCTCTCCCCCTCCTGCACTTATCAATACCTACCTCCAATCCCATCTCTTTCCTTCTCCTCCTTTGAAGTCCACTGTATTCGTCTGTTCTCCCCCCTATCCCTAAAAGTGGCAGTCATCTATCGCCCTCCTGGACCAACCTCCCAATTCTTTGACAACTTCGCTGCCTGGCTTCCTCACTTTCTCTCTTCAAATATACCAACCCTAATTCTTGGGGACTTCAACATTCCTATTGACAACCCATCTGCCCCTGCTGCCTCTAAACTTCTTTCACTCACATCCTCCTTCGGTCTCTCACAATCCACCCCATTCCCAACTCACCGTGATGGACACTCCATCGACCTGGTATTTTCCTACCTCTGCTCTATATCTTACACCACCTGTCGCCCTTTTCCCATTTCAGACCATCACTTGGTCACCTATAATATTAATGCAACAGCTAAACCCACTTCTCCATCCCGCCCCCGCACCTGTAGAAATACACATGCTGTGGATCCGCTCCAATTTTCAAAAATCATTCAAAATCTCCTCCCTCACACCTCCACTATAACCTGCCCTGATCTCGCTACAGCCCACTATAACAAAACTCTCTCCTCTGCATTAGACACACTTGCCCCTCCCCAGCTGCGCAAAACACCACGCCGTCAGTTACAGCCCTAGCATGCTCAGCAAACACGCTATTTGCAAAAATGCTCCCGTACTGCTGAGCGTGTCTGGAGGAAAACTCACTCTGAACCTGATTTCATACACTATAAGTTTATTCTTCGTTCATACACTTTCGCCCTTCACTTAGCCAAACAAACTTACTTCTCTTCTCTCATATCTACTCTTTCCTCAAACCCTAAACCACCCCCGCCTGTCTTTAGTGCTCAAGACCTGGCTGACTACTTTTTAAACAAAACACATACTATCCGAAGCAACATCCCAACACCAACCTGCAATACTCCAACAACAGGCCCAATTACTCCCTCTGCCACCCTCTGTAACTTCCATCCAACCACTGAGAATTAAGTTTCTTCCTTACTATCTTCCTCACGCCTCACTACCTGCCCACTCGACCCTATCCCTTCCCATCTAATTCCCTCCCTATCTTCCACCCTCACTCCTGTTCTTACCCACATCTTCAAACTATCTCTCTCTACCGGCTCATTCCCATCTTCTTTCAAACACGCAAAAGTCACTCCCATACTCAAAAAACCCTCCCTCAACCCTAATTCTCCTGAAAGCTACCGCCCCATATCACTGCTTCCACTAACATCAAAACCCCTTGAAAAATTAGTTTACAATCGCCTAACCCACTTCCTGTCCGCCAACTCCTTGCTTGACCCACTGCAATCCGGATTCCGCCCAAAACATTCAACTGAGACTGCCCTTACCAAGGTCACAAACGATCTTCTCTCTGCTAAAAATATTGGCCACTACTCTATACTCATCTTACTTGACCTCTCAGCTGCCTTCGACACAGTTGACCACCCCCTCCTCCTACAGACCCTTAGCTCTTTTGGCCTCTGTGACACTGCTCTTTCCTGGATTCACTCCTGTCTTTCTCACAGGTCTTTTTCTGTGTCACTTGCCGGCGACTCCTCCTCTCTTATGCCTCTGTCTGTTGGAGTACCTCAAGGATCTGTTCTGGGTCCTCTACTCTTCTCCATCTATACTTCTTCGCTAGGTAAACTTATCAACAGTTATGGTTTCAAATATCACCTCTATGCTGATGACACCCAGATCTACCTTTCCACCCCTGCTCTCTCTCCCTCTGTCCTCTCTCATGTCAGCAACTGCTTATCTGATATTTCTTCCTGGATGGCCTCTCACCACCTAAAGATTAACATGTCCAAGACTGAGCTCCTTCTTATCCCCCCTCAAGCTCTACGCCGACTTCTCTATCCCTGTTGACGGCATCACCATTTCCCCATCGCCCCAAGTCCGCTGCCTCGGAGTCACACTTGACTCAAACTTATCCTTCATCCCCCATATCCAATTGCTTTCTACATTCTGCCGCAATCATCTACGCAATATTTCTAAAAATCGCCCTTTTCTGAGCGCTGACACCACAAAGCAAATAATCCACTCCCTTGTTATCTCCCGACTTGACTACTGCAACAACCTACTCGCTGGCCTTCCTCTTTCCCGCCTCTCCCCTCTTCAATCCATCCTAAATGCCTCTGCCAGGCTGATCCACCTTTCCCCTTCGAACTGTATCTGCTGCACCTCTCTGTGAGTCCCTTCATTGGCTCCCCATTCACAGCAGAATTAAATTCAAAATTCTCACCCTTACATACAAAACTCTCACCTACGCCGCTCCCCTCTACCTATCCTCTCTAATACACAAGTATACTCCAGCCCGTCCACTAAGATCCAACAATGACCTGCTCCTTGCATCCACAACTATCACCTCCTCTCATGCTAGACTGCAGGACTTCTGTCGTGCAGCACCTACCCTCTGGAACACTCTCCCTTGTGCTTTCAGGCTTTGCCCTAATCTTTCTTCCTTTAAATGCTCCCTGAAGACTTTTCTGTTCAGGGAAGCCTACCACCCAACTCAATAATAAATTAATTTCACTTACCTAATATTTCCCTCCTCTAACTCTGTATTAACATCCTTCTGAATCTTGCAGTCCTCACCTCCTGTTTCCCAACCTCCTACCCTTCTAGATTGTAAGTTCCCACGGGTATAGGGCCCTCAATCCCTCCTGTATGTGTATGTAAATTTTGTCCTGTATCTTACAAGTCTTGTATTGTTTTATTTAAATGAATTGTATCCATGGACAGCGCTGCGGAATATGTTGGCGCTTAATAAATAAAGTATAATAATAATAATAAAGAAATCATCTCTTTTACCTGTAAAAAAATACAAAGACCCCTCAACAGTAAAACCCACCACCCAACCAACCCCCCAAAATAAAAAAACCTAACTCTAATAAAAACCTAAGCTGAAAATTTTAAATCAGTTAATAGGAATTAGCCATTCGACTCAGCCAATAGTAATGAGAGCTGCTTAAATCCTATTGGCTGATTTGAACAGCCAATAGGACTTTAGCTGCTCTAATTCCTATTGGCTGATTTAATTTTTTCAGCCAATAGGAATGCAATGGTACCCCCAGTATAAAAGGGGTACCTTGCATTTGAATCCTCAGTGTGCGGCAGGTGATCGCATGAAGAAGACCTCCACGTTGGATAGGTGGACCTCTGCCTCCAAGCATCGACTGCTCCGCCTCCGCAGGGATGAAGAAGATGCTGGTCCCATGATGGGTGAAGATGGAGCCGCCTGGATGAAGATGGAGCCGCTGAGATGAAGATTATTCAAGCCTGACTTCAGCAACTGTGAGTACCTAAAGAGGGGTTAGTGTTAGGGTTTTTTAAGATTCTTTTTAGGTGTTTTTGTTTTTTTTTAGATTAGGGCTATTGGGCAATCTTAAAAGAGCTGAATGCCCTTTTAAGGGCAGTAAAAGAGCTGAATGCCCTTTTAAGGACAATTCCCATAAAATGCCCTTTTCAGGGCAATGGGTAGATTAGGTTTTTTTATTTTGTGGGTTGGGGGGGTAGGGTTTTGTAATGTTAGGGGGTGTTTGTTTTTATTTTGTAGCAAAAGAGCTGATTTCTTTAGGGCAATGCCCTACAAAAGGCCCCTTTAAGGGCCATTGGTAATTTATTATAGATTAGGGTTATTTTATGTTGGATTGGGTTTTCTTTAAAAACGGGGGTATAAGAATAGAAATCATTTTTATTATTTTGTATAATTCGTTTGTTATTTTGTGTTTATTTTAATTTCACAGGTAAGTTTGTTTTTAGTTTTAAATAGGTATTATTTAGTTAATAATTGTAACTTTTATTTTGGTCTATTACAATTATGTTAAAGTTAGGGGGTGTTAGGTTTAGGGTTAGGGTTACGGATAGGGTTACAGTTAGGTTTAGGGGTTAATATAGTTTAATTTTGGTTGTTGCGATGTGGGGGCCGGCGGTTTAGGGGTTAATAGGTTTATTTAGTGGCAGTGATGTTGGAGGCCAAAGGTTTAGGGGTTAATAACATTATTTAGTGGCGGTGATGTCGGGGAGCAGTGGAATAGGGGTTAATATCTTTATTATATTGTGGGCAATGTTTGGGTGTGGGGGAATAGGGTTTAATAACTTTATTATAGTGGCGGCGATATCGGGAGTGGCAGATTAGGGGTTAATAAATTTATTTTGGTGGTGGCGATGTTGGGGGCGGCAGATTAGGGGTTAATAAATTTATGTAGGTGTCAGCGATGTCGGGGGCAGCAGATTATGGGTGTTTAGACGTGGGGTTTATGTTAGGGTTTAAACTTAACTTTTTTTTCCCCATAGACATCAATGGGGCTGCGTTACGGAGCTTTTCATTCCGAGATCCCAAGTGTTAGTTTTTTTTCTAACACTCTCTCCCCATTTATGTCTATGGGAAAAGCGTGCACGAGCACGTCAAAGCAGCGCTTGTATGTTGTGTGGTATGGAGCTTAACGCAACAATATCACACGCATAAGGCGGCTTTTTCAAAACTTGTAATGGCAGCGCTATGGAGGGTGAAATAACGCAACTTTTGTTGCGTTCATTTCACACCCACTATAGCGCAAAACTTGTAATCTAGGTGTGTATTAGGTAGATTGCGATGTGGCGGGTAGGCAGATTGGGGTTAATACATTTTATTATTAGTTGTGATGTTATGTCGGAAAGGAGGTTAGGGTTTTGATGTGTCAGGTTTATTTTTGGGAGGCGGGTTAGACTTTTACAGGTGATACAACATTTTTATGTTTTTTTCTTACACGCCGACAGTCCATAAACTGCTGTAATCACTGGCGACTCCAGAAATGTGTATTTCCAAACATCTCTGAACATTGACAGTTTATCGGACTTACGGCAGTATATGATCTGCAAGCGCCGTATATGTGATTCACCCGATGTGTGAGGTGAATTTACGGGAGGCGCTGAAACCTACGCCGCATATGTAATCTCACCCCGGAGCTGCATCCAGGTGAATTCTGAAAATGGCAGGGTGGTACTGAGATCCCTCGTCCCCCCAAGTGGAACCTCACTCTACAACACTAGACTGCCCTCTGGCCTGGCTTAATGCCTAGTATTAATATAACTGTGTTGGTTATGCAAAACTAGGGAATGGGTAAAAAAAAGGGATTATCTATCTTTTAAAACAATAACAATTCTGGTGTAGATTGTCCCTATAAATAGTCAGTTACAATAATACAGTTTTAGGGGTCAGCTAGATATAAATAAAGTGTGAGTGTTCAAGATCACTAGGTCCGTTTGGTCTTTAATTATATGTGACACTATGCCTGACACGTATTACACTATGTCTTGAATGTTTTGATTTTATAGCTTAGTGGCCCAGAAACTGTATTATTGTAACTCACGTTTTTGTTATTTTTCTTACCACAAAAGATTTTGCTTCTAAGACAAAATCTGAAATAATTACTTCAAGCACAATGAAATATGTATCATTTTTTAGCTCCTCTGTCTTCAAATGTATCAGTATAAATAAAGTCTTTTATAAAATTGCTATTTAAAATTAATATTGAATGTGTTATCGGAAAATTGACCTTTGATACATAGCTGTCTATTGACAACAATCTTTTAATGTCTCATCTTTTTTATTAAATAGTTGAAAGTAAAAGGGAAAAAGAGGCTAACCTTATAACCTTACTTTCTCTTCCTCAATAGGGCATTGCTGCTGGTGCCCGTTCAAAAGGAGAACACAAACAGAAAGTTTTTTTGACGGTTTCTTTTGGAGGAATCAAAATCTTTGATGAAAAGACAGGTGTAAGTAGACATGCAATGCATCCATATGAAGTGAAACTTTTTAAAAAATCTGCTTGGAAAAAGCTTACAAATAGTATGTCTTGTATCAAAAATGTATCCTTTTGTTAAAATATTCCTTATTGAAATTGTAGAAATACTATGGCTTTAACTGATAGATAGTAATAATGCTTTTTTATTCTTGTGACATTTCTTCTTTTATTTATTGCCTTTTCTATACCCTGTTTTGTAAAACTTTGCCTAAAGAAAGTTAATGGGTATAAAAATACAAATGTACTTCATTCCTCTAATACTGGTAAATTATGTGATATTGCAAAGAAATAAACATTCAAGTTGCTTGCTGTGGTCTTAAAGTAACTTTTTTAGGTTGATTTCTATGTTAATCGCTTTATGTGTTTGGAATTCAGTAATTAGATTAAATAATTCTTACTATCTTAGCTCTTATTGATAGTTCATGGGCCCTGATTATCTAAAGGTTGCTTAATGCTTGAGATTTACTAAGGGTATTCATTAATTGTTTTTCAAATGTGTTGTTACTGTTATATGTAGGGTTCACAAGTGATATCGAGCTCAGTTACTCAAATAGGTGTGATTGCAAAAACGTTTGTACAATGACTTTTGAATCATGAATTGTATATATTTATTTATATATATAGAACTTTTATTAAAAGTCATTTGACTGATTACATTGATGTAAAGAGGAAAACAATATCTATATTAAGGGATATTTTAGTGAAAAAATAACATGCACTAATTTGTTAGAGAGTGTATTTTTATCAGTAGCAATCCTGCACTTATTTTATCACTATAAACTAGTGTTGCTTTTTGGGTCAGTGGCAGTTTCTACTCAGGACTAGCAGTTCTCTGAGGGTCCTATACTATGGCTCCTTTGCGGGGCTTAAACATAATTGGTTGCATGTATTAAATGGGTGGACAGACAAGTAACCTCTCCCCATTAATTAAACCTGAGGAAGGGATGTGGCTCTAAAATGCAGTTACAGTTGAGCCAGACATAAATATCACCCTTTATGTTTTTGTTTTTTTTTAATGCAACTATAACTTTTTATTCGATTTAAATGTTGTATTTTTTTTTTTATTATTAAAAATAATATATAAAATATGTCTATTTATATATTGGTTTTTGGGAAGAAAAGAGTTTGCTCGAATGACAAAACACAAAACACTTTTTAAGGCAAAAGTCAACATACTAATTGGTTGATTTCAGGCAGAGATGCATTATCAGTATGTAGCAGTTTCTGGGAACAAGTCCTCAGCAATAGCAGTCACTAGGGAATCTCCTGTCTTATCTGTGCAACTATTGCATGTGACTGACATGCAGAGAAACGAGGATTAATACACATTGTTACCACCTGATACCTGCACACATGACTGACCAGCTAAAAAGGTTTTCTTCTAATTGAGATAATCTGTACACACACTGCTTACTGTTTATCAATAAGTTTTATTCACATAAAGAATCTTTTTTTTCCATTACATTTTTTTTTTGCCATATATTGATATGGAATTAAATTATTTAAGGGTCATTAGAGTCATGTTTGATATATGCATATTATATTTAAGAGAATGAGTACCAAGTAAAAACAAATATTTAAAATAATTGATTTTTTTTTGTATAGTAGCAAAATATGCATTGTTTTGTAATACAATGGCAAACACCTTAAAATTATCTTTACTTAGTTTAGTTAGCAACGGATATAAATTAGCTCTTGCACTGATCAAGGAATGAATGTTTAGAATGATGAAGTGCATGGATTCTGAATCCTGTAGAATACATCCCAGGAAATGGATACAAATACAATTTTCAGAGATAAAGTGCAGGTATGGAGAGTAAAATTAATAATAAACGTACATTACAAAGGTTATTAACATATGACACTCCTGTGTGGGGGGGTAGCACAGAACCTATAGTTTTTTAGAGATATAGTTAGGTACGCATGGGGTCAAGAAGATGTAATCATTAGTCCAGGTTAGAACCTAGGGGCCGAGCAGTGGAATAATAAACCTAAACTCTGCACACTGGATAAATTATGTGATTTCACAGTGGGGATGTATTCAGGGTAGCCAGGACAGATCGGTCCAAACAACAGGGTTGAGATGAGAGAGAGGTCAAAGTTCAGACAATGGTCTGGCAACACACTGGCAGAAAAGCTACAGGAACGGCAAGCACTGTTCAGATACATCAAAGATCCATTAGACAAGAGCAGCAAATGATCAAGCACCCAGGAACATAATCCAAAAATACGGCAAGGTGGTCTGTGGACCACATCAAAAAATAATGCTGAATGGGTAAATTGCTGGATGTTGAGGGTATATTAAGTTTGGGGGCTCATGGTTAGAGTTTTTCAGGAGTCGCAGTTAAGGTTTATTAGAGGGACATAACACCCAACAATTTAGTCATTCCCGGTTCAGACAGAGCATTTAATTTTAATCAGCTTTCAAATGTACTTCTATTATCTAATTTGATTTGTTTTCTCAGTATCCTTTGTTTAAAATAATAACTAGGTAGTCCCAGGAACAGCTATGTATTACTGGGGGCTTGTTTAAGATTGGTGGCTACACAATTATGTCTCTTTTGCTCACTAAATGTATTCAAATAGCTCCCATAGGGCACTGCTGCTCCTTCAACAAAGGATACCAAGAGAATGAAACAAAGTTGATACTAGAAGTAAATTGAAAAGTTGGTTTAACATGTATTCTATATTAGTGTTGCATGTCCCTTTAATGAAAAAGAAGCTTATGCAGTTAACTCAAGGTAGAAAATCACAGAAAACTGATGCAGTTGCAGAGGGTTTCCCCCAACCTCATGAGTGGTTACAAAAACTTCTTTTACACACACACACACACATATATATATACATACACACACACACATATATATATACATACACACACACACATATATATATACACACACACACATATATATATACATACACACACACACATATATATATACATACACACACACACATATATATATACACACACACACATATATATATACACACACACACACACATATATATATATACACACACACACATATATATATACATACACACACACACATATATATATACACACACACACATATATATATACATACACACACACACATATATATATACATACACACACACACATATATATATACACACACACACATATATATATACACACACACACACACATATATATATATACACACACACACATATATATATACACACACACACACACATATATATATATACACACACACACATATATATATATACACACACACACATATATATATATACACACACACACACACATATATATATGATGAGAGAGGGTTTTAGGTACTTGCGCCACAACAAGAGTAATAGTAGTATTGCAGTGAAATGCTCTATGAGGATGTCCAATGCCTGCTGCTATTAGTGATGTCTCATTCCTCCTGAATGAGACTAAAGTGGTGAGAATTGGAATAGAGTGTCTTCTAATAGCGCTTGCAGAAGATGTTCCTCACAAGCAAATGGGAGGGAGGAAAACAGAAATGGGGATATCCCCAGATGAATGAGGGCAATTGAGGAGAAATTAAATAATAATAAATGCTCACCTGTTGGATCACAGGGACCAGCGATCAGCGACGGGTAGAAATGGATGGTGTGTGTTAACACCAAAGCACATGTAAGGGAGACAAGAAAAATATATGCACCCAAAAGGATATTTATGTATATATTAATATCTCATAATATCAAACGGAGGCTGCTTGTGGGAACTTCCAATTCTTACCACACTGTATATGTGGACAGAGGGTAAAGAGGAAGGAAGTTCCTATTTAATATAAGCTGATAACCAAAAAAATATATAATGATGAAAAAGGAAAAAAGGAAAATATATGAAAACGCAGTATTTTACCACTTACCAAAAGTGCACAAGGACACTAATAATCCTTCAGGACGCCCAATCATTTCTGGTATAAATAGTTAAACTAGTAATTTATCAGAATATGTGGATCATTTCTTACAACCCGTGGTACCAACAATTAAGTCATACCTAAGGGACACTCCACACCTACTCACATTATTGAAAGACACACGTTGGGATAACAATTACTCATTAGCAACATTGGATGTAACTGCACTGTACACATCCATACCACACAGTAAAGGTATAAGTGCAGTGAACCAAATTCTTACATCAGATACAAATATCAAAAAAGAACAAATTTCCTTCATTGGGGAAGCAATCAACTTCATTCTCACCAAAAACTATTTCACATTTGAAAATAAAATTTTCCTTCAAAAATTCGGCACAGCAATGGGCACTAAGTTTGCGCCTAGTTTTGCCAACATGTATATGGGAGCTTTTGAGGACCAACACGTATGGAAAAACAACACATTCTTGGAACATATAATCACATGGAAAAGGTTCATTGATGATATCATAATCATCTGGAACGGAGATGAAAAGCACTTTGAAGAATTTGTCCATCACATCAATAACAATAACTGGAATCTGAAATTCACTAATACATGGAGCAAGAAAGAAAGAAATTTTCTAGATATCACTATATTCATTGAAAATGAACAGATAGAAACAAAAATCTACACAAAAGAAACCGACACAAATGGCTACTTGCACGCCACGAGCAACCATCACATGAAATGGATTAGTAATATTCCATTTGGTCAGTTTCAACGAATAAAAAGAAATTGCTCTAAAAATCAGGATTTTGAAGAAACAGCAAGTGTGCTTAAACAAAAGTTTTATAACAAAAAATATAACAGGAAAATAGTAGATAAAGCATATGAGAGAGTAAGCAAAATAGACAGAGATAATCTACTTAACTCGAAAAAAACAGAAAATAAAAATAATACAGATATGGATTACACTACCTGCCCCAGGTTTATCACCACATACAATAGTGGAGCCAAAAACATTGAAAAAATATTGAATAAGCACTGGCATCTGCTCAGGAAGGATCCCTTCCTAAAGGAAACACTACCAGAGAAACCGAAAATTACCTATAAGAAAAACACAAATCTTAAAAATATACTAGCTCCCACTAAACTAAAAACTAAAAAAGCATCAACTCAGGGAAATTGGCTAGAAACCAAAACTAAAGGTTTTTACAAATGTAACCGGAAGAATTGTGTGTGTTGCGAACATATCAGTAAAAACAAGGAAGAAAACAAATGGATCACGGATAATGAAAAAAACTAATTTGAAATCAGTAGTTTGATGAACTGCAAATCCGAATTTGTTGTCTACCAATTAACCTGCAGCTGTAATAAAATATATATAGGTAGAACGAAAAGAACACTGAAGACTAGATTTTTAGAACACACAAAAAACATCACCAGTGATAAACCAGAGTATGGCATTGGTACCCACTTCGAGGAATTCCATGAAAAAAGTGTGGAAGGCCTAAAAATTAAGGCCATTGAACACATTCCATACAGAGTAGGAGAAAATAGGTTACTCCAGTTAAGAAAGAGAGAAACATACTGGATTCACAAATTAAAAACCAGGAAACCATATGGCCTGAATACTGATATAGATCTAGCAGCCTTCCTTTAAAGAATTAAAAACACCAAGAATCTATTACATTATTATTCCTATTGATTTCTTTCTTACATAAATATGTATAAATATAATTACATATACATACATATCCCTACATTTTAATCCGCTAATAATACTTTAGGTTACCCTAATTCTATTTTATTCATCTATTTTTCCATATTTTATAACTTATATATATAAAAATTAATTTTTTTATGATTCCAATTATCCCAATTTTTGTAACCCCGGATCATCCACTTTTTTCCTTTTCCTTTTTTTATCCATTTTATTTTTCCACATAAACCAATGTTTTGTAACTATTCCCCGTTATCAAAAAAATGCCCTTTGTATACCAAAAATATATATCGGATCAATTAGATCATTATATACTCCTCCTTCTTCCGTATCAAATAGCTTGACGCTATTTAAGGGTACCCAGGATGCTAATAGATCCATTAGCCTCTGATGAAGTGAGCTGATACGCTCACGAAACGCGTAAGGCACGTGACGCACGTTCGTGACGTCACTTCCGGAATTCCGATACACACGCCGAGACCTTGTCACTAGCTGCACCGTGCAGCGTTGGTGGTCTCAGCCGCTTTTTCCAATCCTTTTTCGATCCCTAGGACCCTACCATTGGGCACCCATCCTCAGCTTTACATTTATAGTAAGTAAATCCGCCACTCACTCGGCACCATATTCCTCCGTGCTGCCTGGCCACTTATTAACCCCATTTTTTTCCGTTCAATATTATCGTTTTTAACTAGTTTGGCTATTATCATATGTTTTTTATATATTTTTTATCTGTTAAATTTTATAACACATATTTGTATAAACCTTTTTTATATATTTTTAAGAGTACAATAATAAATTATAACTGTTTTTAAATACTCTTGTTTATTTCTTCATATCCACGCATATATATATTTTTTCATATATTTTCCTTTTTTCCTTTTTCATCATTGTATATTTTTTTGGTTATCAGCTTATATTAAATAGGAACTTCCTTCCTCTTTACCCTCTGTCCACATATACAGTGTGGTAAGAATTGGAAGTTCCCACAAGCAGCCTCCGTTTGATATTATGAGATATTAATATATACATAAATATCCTTTTGGGTGCATATATTTTTCTTGTCTCCCTTACATGTGCTTTGGTGTTAACACACACCATCCATTTCTACCCGTCGCTGATCGCTGGTCCCTGTGATCCAACAGGTGAGCATTTATTATTATTTAATTTCTCCTCAATTGCCCTCATTCATCTGGGGATATCCCCATTTCTGTTTTCCTCCCTCCCATGTGCTTGTGAGGAACATCTTCTGCAAGCGCTATTAGAACACACTCTATTCATATATATATATATATATATATATATATATATATATATATATATATATATATATATATATATATAGTTTCAGATATTTTGCCTTTTGTACACTTTATTCTTTGTCTTTTTTCTTTTAAAAAAAAAATCTTTGAAAATGGAAATAATTGTCATATCAATTCTTTGTAATCTTCTAAGGTGGAATACAAATAAAAAAGTAAATAGGATTTTGATCAACATATATTTTAAACTAGGGTTGTTAGAAGTATATGAAGCTGAAGCCAAAATTAAACTTTCATTATTCAGGTAAAACATGCTCTTTTAAGTAAACTTTCTAATTTACTTCTATTGTCAAAGGTTGCACAATCTTTTTATATGCACAACATCTGTATGTGCAAGAAATGACCATATATATGTTTATGCATGTTGTGATTGGCTGTTGGTTATCACATGAAACAGGGGAAGGAAAATGGAATGAACTTTGAACTGTGTCAGAAAAAAGAATACTCATTTTAAATTGTGCCATTGCATTTTCTTTTTCTTATGCATTTGTTGATTATGCAATTCTACAGCCAGTGCCAACACTTACACAGCCAATTAAACTGATGTATAAAGCAAATGAATAAAGTGTAAAACATAGAACCACTGATCTGAATAAATACAGATATGTTTTTTCTGCACCAATTGCTAGCAATGCATGTGCCCCTTTAACTGATAAATACAAAATGCATGGCAGAGCTTTATTAGACCACAATGGCACCTTTCTCTCATTTATAGTGAACAGCTAATGAGGCTGTTTACAAAGCTGAATTCCCTGTAGGATATGTTAGTAAAGCAGGTGCTAATTATATGTTGGGTAATATATACAGTTTTGTTTGTTGCTTTTTGCTACACATACAGTATACGTTTTAGAAAAAACCCACCATACTGCCTAGTATCACATCTATTCTCATTTGCTAAGTATTTCACTTTCATTTATGAACAGAGAAGCTGAAAAGATAATTGCCAGAATCCTTTCATTTCAAACAGTCTTTTATCAGTTGCTGCACAGTTTTGCATAAATTATTTCTGGCACTTGTTTAAAAATATAACCAATTTCACTGAATCAGCTCAGTAAGAAGAGTCAAACTGGTTCCAGGGAAGATGAAAATGAACTACAGATGAAGATCCTATGTAGTCTGTTCTAGATATCCGCCTGTTGTGCTCACTGCAGTGGAATGCCCCAATCATTTTTAATAATGTGAAACATTAGACTGCTGCCTAGGGGGCCTCATTATTTGGGGTGCTATCCAAAAAAATGTTGAATTCATAAGGTTTTGCATTTGTGATATCAGCTTCATTATAATAAAGGTAATTGCATCTTTAAAGGGACAATAAACACTAAATACATCTCCTGCTAGTTATGGGTACCACACATGTTGAAATGTACCTTTTATTGCATTCTAGTCCTAATGTGTTTGCACATGTGCAGTGACTCTCTTCAGATACCTGCAGTGTAACCTAAGTTTCAACATGGCATCCCCCATAATTAGAGGGAAGTGCATGAAATCTATATTTATGCACCTTTAATGCAACTGATAACTCGCTGCATAGAATGATTCTACTTACAAAGCAAACATACAAAATGAGAAACAATCAAACAAAAAATACTCCTCTATAAAACAGTTAATGCCTAACAGATGCACAAAAAAGGCTTTAAAAAAGTTCAAGAGAAATAATAAATAAAAAAAAACAACCTCATCAACTTTGAAATAATGAGACTTGCATGTGAGACAAGGAACTTTACAGTGGCAATATCATTTTTAGAATTCTGCATGCTTGAAAGAGATTTAGGCTAAAAAAAAAAAAAAAAAAAAAAATTGTGCCTCTAGAATATTCTTGAACACCCATAGCTGGCCCATTGTTCTCGTCTACGAGGTTTCTGAAATGATACTCGTTCCAACCAGGGAGATTACTTTATCCTTATACAACAGACATACAAATATTTTACAATTACGAACATCTGCGTTGCTGGCGGGTATGTGAGATATCATATATTAGAGCACTTAAAACAGCAATATATGTTAATGGAAAGAACACTCGAAAAGATAAGTGAAATGAACCTTCATGAATTTCATACATGACATCTACATAACAATCAGGTGTCTTGCAAGTTTAAAGAGACAGTCTAGTCCAAAATAAACTTTCATAATTCAGATAGAGAATGTAATTTTAAACAATTATCCAATTTACTTTGATCACCAATTTTGCTTTGTTTTCTAGGTATTCTTAGTTGAAAGATAAACCTAGGAGGTTCATATGCTAATTTCTAAGCCCTTGAAGGCTGCCTCTTATCTCAGGGCATTTTGACAGTTTTTCATGACTAGAGACTGTTAGTTCATGTGTGTCATATAGATAGCACTGTGCTCAAGCACGTGGAGTTCCTAGGAGCCAGCTCTGATTGGCTAAAATGCAAGTCTGTCAAAAGAACTAAAATAAGGGGGCAGTTTGCAGAGGCTTAGATACAAGATAATCACAGAGGTAAAAAGTATTTTAATATAACAATGTTGGTTATGCAAAAATGGGGAATGGGTAATAAAGGGATTATCTATATTTTTAAACAATAAAAATTCCGATGTAGACTGTCTCTTTAACAATCATTTGTAAATCTAGTTATTTTATATCCATTGTTCTGTTAGTTAACCAGATGCATTAAATGTGCTGGATCCGATGAACATTTGATCAGCAAAATAATGATATCACAAAATGCCCATGCCTACGAGCTCTAGGATATAAATGCAGTCTTGTTCTTTGGCATTCCAAACATAATTAAAGGACTATTAAATAAAGTTGCATTGTGTATTAAATGCAAGTGCATAATAAAAAGACAATATAACCCTTATATACAAGGGGTAAAAGGTATATGGTATATGACAAGGTGTTTGACTGGAAAGGGCTACTATGTATGTATACATACATATGTCTAAATATGTTTATGTGTATATATACATATACCCTGAACTTCAGTCATCAGGGACAATCCTCTTTTTATTATACTTTGGATTTATATATATATATATATATATATATATATATATATATATATATATTTCACATTCCAATGTTCTTCACAAATGTGTATATATCTATTTATATACATATTTATACATATATAAACACATAAATACACATGAGTATATATATATATATATATACATATATACTACTGTATATACTCATGTGTATTTATGTGTTTATATATGTATAAATTTGTATATAAATAGATATATACACATTTGTGAAGAACATTGGAATGTGAAATATTCATAACTACCTTTGGCTTTAGCGCAGTTGGTCTAACGCGTTTTTGGGTTAGCGCGCCAGCGTTAGGATTTTTTTTAAAGAGTGCTCCATTGAAGTCGATGGGGAGAAGTTAACGCGGTCGCGATATCCAAAGTCCTGAAGTTAACGCGTATCGGGTTTCTCTTGTGCGCTAACTTTTTACTTTCAACTTGTAATATGCATGCTAACATACCCGCATTTACATCCGGTGGTGTTAGCGCACGAGCAAAAAAACATTTAGTGTGCCATTTGTAATCTGGACCATAATCTAGGTTTGGCTAGAAAATCTGTGGTTTATGTTTCTTCCTTTTAAACGTTATTGATGCAATTAATTCTATGTACCAATTTTCTATATGGCTTAGTACATTTAACCCAAGTGAACTTATATTCTATATTTCCCATGATATTATTATATTGATATGATGGTAAAGTTAATCCCCAATTTGAAATTGTCCACTAAACTCTAGTTTCTATATTAATTTACAAACATGATTACTCATGATGTTAACTCCCACTGGTATAAATAACTGATGTTGGTTTCAGGGAAAATGCATACAGTGCCTTCCATCTGAAACCATCTGTTATACTAGTAATAAAGCTATTACAAAGCACACACCATGATGATACAGACTGTGGTATGCATATTGTTTTATTTGCGTGTCTGGTTTTGCCACTAACTGTGCGTCTTATATTCTTCTTGCTAATATCTATGCACTCAGCTCTTCATTGTAAGCTCCTGTATATACAATTGTCAATTTATTCACTATATTGAATTGTGTCACCAATACTTAATTATATCACATTTTTTCTTTTGTCCTGATTAACTTTCATTGTTACTCAGTCAAAATAATTAATTAGATAAATTGTATGTTCTTTTGTCCTCTTAATCATTTTTTAGGATAATGATTGATAACTAACAATGAATATTTCTTGTAATGTATTATATTTATATTTGTATTCATTTTAATATTGGAACTGAAACTGAACAAGTTTAAAGACAACCTCAGAATAAATAAAAGGTTTAATTAAATAACTGTGTAGTGATAACTATTGCACTGTTATAATAAGGGTCTACATTTATATTACAGAATACAGTAGCTTAATTCAAAACTCATTTAAACTTCTGGTTTAGTAACTTGTAGACTTAGATCTTTTAATATTTTTGCTTCATCTAGAACATGTAATTAAACCTGTAATTATAGAGTTGTGTTTTGAAGATTAATAGGAATTATATATATATATATATATATATATATATATATATACTGTATATATTGCATTATTTGTTTCAATTACTAATTGATTGAACTTTCAATTGCAAGATATAAACTATGTGAGTAAAATATGTTAGTAAAATGCCCCTTTAATTTTCATAGCTTGGAAGTGGAGTTTGGATTTCTATTTGCCCAATGCAGCTATACAATCATAGATTTTTTTTCTTAATTTACAGTTGGCCAGATTACAAGTGGAACGCTATTTAACGCTCCAACATCAGCTTTAACTGTGCTAGAAGTAAGCTTTTTGCACAAGTCTGCGTGTTCACCTATTCCAAGTGTGTGTTCACCTATTCCACCATAGAAGTAAATGGAGCAAAACAAGTGGAAAAAGCCCTAACACCCTACTTGTGCGCAAACCCGATCCCATATTCTCATGTGCGCTAACCTGACATGAAAATATGAATATTTCACATTCCAATGTTCTTTACATAGTAGAATATGTTCTATTTATTCCTAAATACATATTTCTACATTTTAATACAATATACAGTATATCTATACCATATATATATATATATATATATATATATATATATATATATATATATATATATATATACATTATTATATATAAGCATAGATATATATATATATATTTCTTTAGAAATACGTAGAACATATTCTGCTATGTGCAGAACATTGTAAAATAATCTATTTACATTACATGCAAAGATAAAACTATAATTAAGAATGAATATTGCATAAATATGTTTTTTTTTATTTTTAATCTCCCTAACTGCAAAGGGCTCCAATGCACTATATATATATACTGTACATATCTACAAATAAATGCATAAATATATATATATATATATATATATATAGGTATATATATATACACACTTACATACATACATACATATCCATCTTTAGAGATGTACATGAATGTATCTCAAAGTTAAAGCCCTTTGCCTTTGTAATGTATTTTTTATGTGTTCTGTGACACTTTTTTATTTTGCAAAACAGTTGAGTTGAGCTCTGAGGACGTGCTAACTCGACCAGCCTTAACTTGTGTTGCGCTGAAGCAATCATCATTACTTTCAACTTGTAATACAAGCGATAAACCCGACTTACGAAAACACTGGCGATAAACCCCATTTCATTCTTTGAATCACATGGGAAAAACAATCAGATTTCATATCACTTTAAGTGCAGATGATAAACATAGGTTTCTGTGGGTTTGGCCCTTTCAGAGCTGATCTCTGTGCCACCTGCACTTGCATAGGGTGTTATCTAGTACATGCCCACGGTAACACCCCCCCCAAATAACAGGAAGTGTTGTGGGAGCCTAAAAAACATGGATGAAGGGGTGCTAAGTATTCATACACCTAAATCTTAGCTATGTTAAGCTCTGAAAGCCCACTAGGCTCACTGTTTGAAAGGTAATTCCCTGCTCTTTCAAACAGTGGGTGATTTGGGAGAATAAAGTGCACATATTTTTATATGAGGGACTCTCTAGGAAATTAAACAATGGTATCCAAAAAGTCCTAGAGACAAGCAAGCCCCCTTGCTTTTAGGCACAGTAGCCTGTCTTTAAACTGAAGCCTCTATATAGGTTTTAATAGCCAGGTGAACCCTGTGGTAATAGTGACCACCTGACGTGCATTTATTTGAATAGAGGATCATGGGAGCCTCTATGTGCATATCAAAGTTATACACATATACTCAAAGTATAAATCCTTCTCCTTTTTGCAAAACAGTTTAGAAAACACACACACTTGTACAACCTTGCTTATTAAAAGTTTAATAAAAATATGCATTTATTCAATCTTTACTTATGGCGTTCTTACATGTCATGAAATATACATAAAATAATAGAATGTTCTGAGTCTTAAAACCCCCCACAATATATAAAATGTATTTTCACTGAAAAATGACTTTAATAGGGCTTACATGTGAGCAGCATCTGAAAACATCAAAACAGCTCAGCACAAGGGTGGGAATGACTCTGCAGTTAAACTGTTAAAGTCACTAGTCCTTGACTTCATTTTAGCCTTGATGTTTTAATTTGTACAGGGGAAATATCACAAAATCATATTTTTAACTCATAATATTAAAATGTCTGAATACAGAATTATTTAAAAATATATATATCTAAACAAATATTTGTAAATGAAACTGAGATTTTTTAGTACAATACAGTTTGCAACAGTTCAAAAACGACTCTTGCATATGCCCCAGTCTCTGGTATGCACAGTACAGTATGTAATTATTTTGGAAGAACTTTAACCTCATATTAGAGATCAGCGTATAATTTGCAAGGTTTGTCTTTGGCGGCTAATTAACTGATTTTTTAACTGGGCACAGATGTTGCTATACACTTGTAATTCCTAAAAATATTCATTTAATTTAATATTAATATATTTAACACTATTTATGCTTCATAATATGAAAATTAGCTATGCTTACCCACATGCCACCAGTGAAAGAGAATAGCACGATGGAGGACTAAACTTTATTTAAGTATACTAACTAGTTAATCTACCTAGATATGTTTTGCAACCAAAGATAGAATGAGAACAAAGTAAATGTACAATAGTGTTCAAATTTAAGCAGCAACATTTTTTTAATCAGTTTTGCCAGGGGTTTAAGAAAGACTTATAAGCGAAGGGGTTAAATATACTAATGCTTATATATTAAATAGCATTTTACTAATTCAAGCTTTTTATCTTTTTCTTGATTTTTTATAATATAAAAGAAAGAAGAATTCATTTTTTTTTACAAAAGTGTTTTATACTCATTAATTACAATATGATAATTTGTATAGCTTCTTAATATATTAAGACACATTTAATCATATCTCTTTAGTTAATCTGTTCTGTCCATTTGATCTCTATAGTTATAAATAAATATTTCCATGGAAACTGCATCATTGTATTTTAAAGTTTATGTTTAATATGTTTAATCTATTTAAAGGTATTATTTTACATTTTAATGAATGTTATTTTATATATCTACAATGAAATGAAAACATTAGACAGTGGACACAATTTATATCTAAAAAAAATTATAAAGTCACATTGTAAGATCTTATTCAAACTTACTAACGTCTGCATAGTAATATTTTATTAAACAAGGTTTTTGCATTTTTATAATTTTTTCCATAATCAATTTTAAAAATGGAACTGTTATAAGATAATAATAATAATAATAATAATAATAATAATAATAATTACTATACTTTCTATTTTTGTTTAAAATGATTTGCTAAGTTTAAAGTATCGCCATACAAGATTTGTTCCAGTACTATAGCTACAATTTTGGTTGTTGCTACACCATATGTATACATTTAATGTTAAATATGATATCATTTTTTTCAGAGTCTAGGTAAACACACATTTTTGCAGAGATCTGTAATATTTTAATGTAGTTACAGAGGACTATGCTCTTAAAAATAATTAAAAATAAGATCCCGTTATTGCAGGTGTCAATTTGATACAGTACTTGTAATTATAAACACAGAGGTATAACATTAAAGGAATAGTCTAGTTAAGATTATACTTTCATGATTCAGATAGAGCAGGTAATTCTAAGCAACTTTCTAATTACTCCTATTCATTTTTATTTATTCTCTTTATATCTTTACTTAAATGTAAAGCATAGGAGCTGGCCCATTTTTGGTAGCGCCTGCTTATTGGTGGCTACATTTAAACACCAATCAGAAAGTGCTACCCATGTTCTGAAACAAAAATGGGCCGGCTCCTATACTTATATTTTTGCTTTTTCAAATAAAGATAAAAAGAGAACGAAGAAAAATTGATTATAGAAGTAAATTAGAAAGTTGCTAAAAATTACATGCTCTATCTAAATCATTAAAGATTGATTTTCACTAAACTATTCCTTTAATTCTTGGTTTGATTGAGAGAGATTACAACATAAACTAAAATGTATGTCTTTTCTACTTATATCTCATCTTCTAGTTTAATACATAGGGGCCGATTTATCAAAGTCTGGTGGACATGATACACTGTAGAGTATCATGTCCGACAGACATTGCTGAATGCTGAAAGCGATGATTCACGGCCAATCAGCCGCTAACAGGGGGTGTCAATCAACCTGATCATATAGGATCGGGCAGATTGATGTCCGCAGCCTCAGAGGCAGCAGACCAGTTAAGGATGAGCGGTCTGAAGACCGCTGCTTCATAACTGCTGTTTCCAGTGAGCCTGAAGGCTCGCGCAGAAACAGGGGCATCAGGGGCCATTCGGCCCTTGATAAATCGGCCCCAGAGTATAAAGATTAGTGATACAGAATTCTACTGCTGGGTATAGCTATATAACAAAGTGAACATGAGTAAAGAAAAGGGTACAGTTTGCAAAGTGGCCAAATTAACTAAACTGATACTTTTATATAAATGTAGTTTGCACAAATCTCTCATATCCTTAAAATCTCCATGTATACCCCCTGCCAACTCCTTTATTTCCAAGTTTCTGAGCCCTCACAGCTTGTTCATAAACCAAAAATCTAACAGCCTCAGTGCTGTGGATTACAGTAGTGATAACAATAAATGTATCAGTCCAGAACTAAGAAATCTAGGCCATACACTATTGCCTTTATGTTAAAAATAAATCTTTTTTTTCCGTATGTTTTATATATATATATGTTCTGTTATTGGCTTCGCCTCTCCTCACATTAATCAGCCACTGCTTGTTTTATGATTATCTAACTGATATATATATGTTCTGTTATTGGCTTCGCCTCTCCTCACATTAATCAGCCACTGCTTGTTTTATGATTATCTAACTGATATATATATATGTTCTGTTATTGGCTTCGCCTCTCCTCACATTAATCAGCCGCTGCTTGTTTTATGATTATCTAACTGATATATGTATATGTTCTGTTATTGGCTTCGCCTCTCCTCACATTAATCAGCCACTGCTTGTTTTATGATTATCTAACTGATATATATATGTTCTGTTATTGGCTTCGCCTCTCCTCACATTAATCAGCCACTGCTTGTTTTATGATTATCTAACTGATATATATATGTTCTGTTATTGGCTTTGCCTCTCCTCACATTAATCAGCCACTGCTTGTTTTATGATTATCTAACTGATATATACATGTTCTGTTATTGGCTTCGCCTCTCCTCACATTAATCAGCCACTGCTGGTTTTATGATTATCTAACTGATATATATATGTTCTGTTATTGGCTTCGCCTCTCCTCACATTAATCAGCCACTGCTTGTTTTATGATTATCTAACTGATATATATATGTTCTGTTATTGGCTTCGCCTCTCCTCACATTAATCAGCCACTGCTTGTTTTATGATTATCTAACTGATATATATATGTTCTGTTATTGGCTTCGCCTCTCCTCACATTAATCAGCCACTGCTGGTTTTATGATTATCTAACTGATATATATATATGTTCTGTTATTGGCTTTGCCTCTCCTCACATTAATCAGCCACTGCTTGTTTTATGATTATCTAACTGATATATATATGTTCTGTTATTGGCTTCGCCTCTCCTCACATTAATCAGCCACTGCTTGTTTTATGATTATCTAACTGATATATATATGTTCTGTTATTGGCTTCGCCTCTCCTCACATTAATCAGCCACTGCTTGTTTTATGATTATCTAACTGATATATATATGTTCTGTTATTGGCTTCGCCTCTCCTCACATTAATCAGCCACTGCTGGTTTTATGATTATCTAACTGATATATATATGTTCTGTTATTGGCTTCGCCTCTCCTCACATTAATCAGCCGCTGCTTGTTTTATGATTATCTAACTGATATATATATATGTTCTGTTATTGGCTTCGCCTCTCCTCACATTAATCAGCCACTGCTTGTTTTATGATTATCTAACTGATATATACATGTTCTGTTATTGGCTTCGCCTCTCCTCACATTAATCAGCCACTGCTTGTTTTATGATTATCTAACTGATATATATATGTTCTGTTATTGGCTTCGCCTCTCCTCACATTAATCAGCCACTGCTTGTTTTATGATTATCTAACTGATATATATATGTTCTGTTATTGGCTTCGCCTCTCCTCACATTAATCAGCCACTGCTGGTTTTATGATTATCTAACTGATATATATATGTTCTGTTATTGGCTTCGCCTCTCCTCACATTAATCAGCCGCTGCTTGTTTTATGATTATCTAACTGATATATATATATGTTCTGTTATTGGCTTCGCCTCTCCTCACATTAATCAGCCACTGCTTGTTTTATGATTATCTAACTGATATATATATGTTCTGTTATTGGCTTCGCCTCTCCTCACATTAATCAGCCACTGCTGGTTTTATGATTATCTAACTGATATATATATGTTCTGTTATTGGCTTCGCCTCTCCTCACATTAATCAGCCACTGCTTGTTTTATGATTATCTAACTGATATATATATGTTCTGTTATTGGCTTCGCCTCTCCTCACATTAATCAGCCACTGCTGGTTTTATGATTATCTAACTGATATATATATGTTCTGTTATTGGCTTCGCCTCTCCTCACATTAATCAGCCGCTGCTTGTTTTATGATTATCTAACTGATATATATATATGTTCTGTTATTGGCTTCGCCTCTCCTCACATTAATCAGCCACTGCTTGTTTTATGATTATCTAACTGATATATATATGTTCTGTTATTGGCTTCGCCTCTCCTCACATTAATCAGCCGCTGCTTGTTTTATGATTATCTAACTGATATATATATGTTCTGTTATTGGCTTTGCCTCTCCTCACATTAATCAGCCACTGCTGGTTTTATGATTATCTAACTGATATATATATGTTCTGTTATTGGCTTTGCCTCTCCTCACATTAATCAGCCGCTGCTTGTTTTATGATTATCTAACTGATATATATATGTTCTGTTGTTGGCTTCGCCTCTCCTCACATTAATCAGCCACTGCTGGTTTTATGATTATCTAACTGATATATATATATGTTCTGTTATTGGCTTCGCCTCTCCTCACATTAATCAGCCACTGCTTGTTTTATGATTATCTAACTGATATATATATGTTCTGTTATTGGCTTTGCCTCTCCTCACATTAATCAGCCGCTGCTTGTTTTATGATTATCTAACTGATATATATATGTTCTGTTATTGGCTTCGCCTCTCCTCACATTAATCAGCCGCTGCTTGTTTTATGATTATCTAACTGATATATATATGTTCTGTTATTGGCTTCGCCTCTCCTCACATTAATCAGCCGCTGCTTGTTTTATGATTATCTAACTGATATATATATATGTTCTGTTATTGGCTTCGCCTCTCCTCACATTAATCAGCCGCTGCTTGTTTTATGATTATCTAACTGATATATATATGTTCTGTTATTGGCTTCGCCTCTCCTCACATTAATCAGCCGCTGCTTGTTTTATGATTATCTAACTGATATATATATATATATGTTCTGTTATTGGCTTCGCCTCTCCTCACATTAATCAGCCACTGCTTGTTTTATGATTATCTAACTGATATATATATGTTCTGTTATTGGCTTTGCCTCTCCTCACATTAATCAGCCACTGCTTGTTTTATGATTATCTAACTGATATATATATGTTCTGTTATTGCTTCGCCTCTCCTCACATTAATCAGCCACTGCTTGTTTTATGATTATCTAACTGATATATATATGTTCTGTTATTGGCTTCGCCTCTCCTCACATTAATCAGCCGCTGCTTGTTTTATGATTATCTAACTGATATATATATGTTCTGTTATTGGCTTCGCCTCTCCTCACATTAATCAGCCGCTGCTTGTTTTATGATTATCTAACTGATATATATATGTTCTGTTATTGGCTTCGCCTCTCCTCACATTAATCAGCCGCTGCTTGTTTTATGATTATCTAACTGATATATATATGTTCTGTTATTGGCTTCGCCTCTCCTCACATTAATCAGCCGCTGCTTGTTTTATGATTATCTAACTGATATATATATGTTCTGTTATTGGCTTCGCCTCTCCTCACATTAATCAGCCGCTGCTTGTTTTATGATTATCTAACTGATATATATATATATGTTCTGTTATTGGCTTCGCCTCTCCTCACATTAATCAGCCACTGCTTGTTTTATGATTATCTAACTGATATATATATGTTCTGTTATTGGCTTTGCCTCTCCTCACATTAATCAGCCACTGCTTGTTTTATGATTATCTAACTGATATATATATATGTTCTGTTATTGGCTTTGCCTCTCCTCACATTAATCAGCCACTGCTTGTTTTATGATTATCTAACTGATATATATATGTTCTGTTATTGGCTTCGCCTCTCCTCACATTAATCAGCCACTGCTTGTTTTATGATTATCTAACTGATATATATATGTTCTGTTATTGGCTTCGCCTCTCCTCACATTAATCAGCCGCTGCTTGTTTTATGATTATCTAACTGATATATGTATATGTTCTGTTATTGGCTTCGCCTCTCCTCACATTAATCAGCCACTGCTTGTTTTATGATTATCTAACTGATATATATATGTTCTGTTATTGGCTTTGCCTCTCCTCACATTAATCAGCCGCTGCTTGTTTTATGATTATCTAACTGATATATATATGTTCTGTTATTGGCTTTGCCTCTCCTCACATTAATCAGCCACTGCTTGTTTTATGATTATCTAACTGATATATATATGTTCTGTTATTGGCTTCGCCTCTCCTCACATTAATCAGCCACTGCTTGTTTTATGATTATCTAACTGATATATATATGTTCTGTTATTGGCTTCGCCTCTCCTCACATTAATCAGCCGCTGCTTGTTTTATGATTATCTAACTGATATATATATGTTCTGTTATTGGCTTCGCCTCTCCTCACATTAATCAGCCGCTGCTTGTTTTATGATTATCTAACTGATATATATATATGTTCTGTTATTGGCTTTGCCTCTCCTCACATTAATCAGCCACTGCTGGTTTTATGATTATCTAACTGATATATATATGTTCTGTTATTGGCTTCGCCTCTCCTCACATTAATCAGCCGCTGCTTGTTTTATGATTATCTAACTGATATATATATGTTCTGTTATTGGCTTTGCCTCTCCTCACATTAATCAGCCACTGCTGGTTTTATGATTATCTAACTGATATATATATGTTCTGTTATTGGCTTTGCCTCTCCTCACATTAATCAGCCGCTGCTTGTTTTATGATTATCTAACTGATATATATATGTTCTGTTGTTGGCTTCGCCTCTCCTCACATTAATCAGCCACTGCTGGTTTTATGATTATCTAACTGATATATATATGTTCTGTTATTGGCTTCGCCTCTCCTCACATTAATCAGCCACTGCTTGTTTTATGATTATCTAACTGATATATATATGTTCTGTTATTGGCTTCGCCTCTCCTCACATTAATCAGCCGCTGCTTGTTTTATGATTATCTAACTGATATATATATGTTCTGTTATTGGCTTCGCCTCTCCTCACATTAATCAGCCGCTGCTTGTTTTATGATTATCTAACTGATATATATATGTTCTGTTATTGGCTTCGCCTCTCCTCACATTAATCAGCCGCTGCTTGTTTTATGATTATCTAACTGATATATATATATGTTCTGTTATTGGCTTCGCCTCTCCTCACATTAATCAGCCGCTGCTTGTTTTATGATTATCTAACTGATATATATATGTTCTGTTATTGGCTTCGCCTCTCCTCACATTAATCAGCTGCTGCTTGTTTTATGATTATCTAACTGATATATATATATATGTTCTGTTATTGGCTTCGCCTCTCCTCACATTAATCAGCCACTGCTTGTTTTATGATTATCTAACTGATATATATATGTTCTGTTATTGGCTTTGCCTCTCCTCACATTAATCAGCCACTGCTTGTTTTATGATTATCTAACTGATATATATATGTTCTGTTATTGGCTTCGCCTCTCCTCACATTAATCAGCCACTGCTTGTTTTATGATTATCTAACTGATATATATATGTTCTGTTATTGGCTTCGCCTCTCCTCACATTAATCAGCCGCTGCTTGTTTTATGATTATCTAACTGATATATATATGTTCTGTTATTGGCTTCGCCTCTCCTCACATTAATCAGCCACTGCTTGTTTTATGATTATCTAACTGATATATATATGTTCTGTTATTGGCTTCGCCTCTCCTCACATTAATCAGCCGCTGCTTGTTTTATGATTATCTAACTGATATATATATATGTTCTGTTATTGGCTTCGCCTCTCCTCACATTAATCAGCCGCTGCTTGTTTTATGATTATCTAACTGATATATATATGTTCTGTTATTGGCTTCGCCTCTCCTCACATTAATCAGCCGCTGCTTGTTTTATGATTATCTAACTGATATATATATATATGTTCTGTTATTGGCTTCACCTCTCCTCACATTAATCAGCCACTGCTTGTTTTATGATTATCTAACTGATATATATATGTTCTGTTATTGGCTTTGCCTCTCCTCACATTAATCAGCCACTGCTTGTTTTATGATTATCTAACTGATATATATATGTTCTGTTATTGGCTTTGCCTCTCCTCACATTAATCAGCCACTGCTTGTTTTATGATTATCTAACTGATATATATATGTTCTGTTATTGGCTTCGCCTCTCCTCACATTAATCAGCCACTGCTTGTTTTATGATTATCTAACTGATATATATATGTTCTGTTATTGGCTTCGCCTCTCCTCACATTAATCAGCCGCTGCTTGTTTTATGATTATCTAACTGATATATGTATATGTTCTGTTATTGGCTTCGCCTCTCCTCACATTAATCAGCCACTGCTTGTTTTATGATTATCTAACTGATATATATATGTTCTGTTATTGGCTTTGCCTCTCCTCACATTAATCAGCCGCTGCTTGTTTTATGATTATCTAACTGATATATATATGTTCTGTTATTGGCTTTGCCTCTCCTCACATTAATCAGCCACTGCTTGTTTTATGATTATCTAACTGATATATATATGTTCTGTTATTGGCTTCGCCTCTCCTCACATTAATCAGCCACTGCTTGTTTTATGATTATCTAACTGATATATATATGTTCTGTTATTGGCTTTGCCTCTCCTCACATTAATCAGCCGCTGCTTGTTTTATGATTATCTAACTGATATATATATGTTCTGTTATTGGCTTCGCCTCTCCTCACATTAATCAGCCGCTGCTTGTTTTATGATTATCTAACTGATATATATATATGTTCTGTTATTGGCTTTGCCTCTCCTCACATTAATCAGCCACTGCTTGTTTTATGATTATCTAACTGATATATATATGTTCTGTTATTGGCTTCGCCTCTCCTCACATTAATCAGCCGCTGCTTGTTTTATGATTATCTAACTAATATATATATGTTCTGTTATTGGCTTCGCCTCTCCTCACATTAATCAGCCGCTGCTTGTTTTATGATTATCTAACTGATATATATATGTTCTGTTATTGGCTTCGCCTCTCCTCACATTAATCAGCCACTGCTTGTTTTATGATTATCTAACTGATATATATATGTTCTGTTATTGGCTTTGCCTCTCCTCACATTAATCAGCCACTGCTTGTTTTATGATTATCTAACTGATATATATATATGTTCTGTTATTGGCTTTGCCTCTCCTCACATTAATCAGCCACTGCTTGTTTTATGATTATCTAACTGATATATATATGTTCTGTTATTGGCTTCGCCTCTCCTCACATTAATCAGCCGCTGCTTGTTTTATGATTATCTAACTGATATATATATGTTCTGTTATTGGCTTCGCCTCTCCTCACATTAATCAGCCACTGCTTGTTTTATGATTATCTAACTGATATATATATGTTCTGTTATTGGCTTTGCCTCTCCTCACATTAATCAGCCGCTGCTTGTTTTATGATTATCTAACTGATATATATATATGTTCTGTTATTGGCTTTGCCTCTCCTCACATTAATCAGCCGCTGCTTGTTTTATGATTATCTAACTGATATATATATGTTCTGTTATTGGCTTTGCCTCTCCTCACATTAATCAGCCACTGCTTGTTTTATGATTATCTAACTGATATATATATGTTCTGTTATTGGCTTTGCCTCTCCTCACATTAATCAGCCGCTGCTTGTTTTATGATTATCTAACTGATATATATATGTTCTGTTATTGGCTTTGCCTCTCCTCACATTAATCAGCCGCTGCTTGTTTTATGATTATCTAACTGATATATATATGTTCTGTTATTGGCTTTGCCTCTCCTCACATTAATCAGCCGCTGCTTGTTTTATGATTATCTAACTGATATATATATGTTCTGTTATTGGCTTTGCCTCTCCTCACATTAATCAGCCGCTGCTTGTTTTATGATTATCTAACTGATATATATATATATGTTCTGTTATTGGCTTCGCCTCTCCTCACATTAATCAGCCGCTGCTTGTTTTATGATTATCTAACTGATATATATATGTTCTGTTATTGGCTTCGCCTCTCCTCACATTAATCAGCCGCTGCTTGTTTTATGATTATCTAACTGATATATATATATATATATGTTCTGTTATTGGCTTCGCCTCTCCTCACATTAATCAGCCACTGCTTGTTTTATGATTATCTAACTGATATATATATGTTCTGTTATTGGCTTCGCCTCTCCTCACATTAATCAGCCACTGCTTGTTTTATGATTATCTAACTGATATATATATGTTCTGTTATTGGCTTCGCCTCTCCTCACATTAATCAGCCGCTGCTTGTTTTATGATTATCTAACTGATATATATATGTTCTGTTATTGGCTTCGCCTCTCCTCACATTAATCAGCCGCTGCTTGTTTTATGATTATCTAACTGATATATATATGTTCTGTTATTGGCTTTGCCTCTCCTCACATTAATCAGCCGCTGCTTGTTTTATGATTATCTAACTGATATATATATGTTCTGTTATTGGCTTCGCCTCTCCTCACATTAATCAGCCACTGCTTGTTTTATGATTATCTAACTGATATATATATATATATGTTCTGTTATTGGCTTTGCCTCTCCTCACATTAATCAGCCGCTGCTTGTTTTATGATTATCTAACTGATATATATATGTTCTGTTATTGGCTTCGCCTCTCCTCACATTAATCAGCTGCTGCTTGTTTTATGATTATCTAACTGATATATATATGTTCTGTTATTGGCTTTGCCTCTCCTCACATTAATCAGCCACTGCTTGTTTTATGATTATCTAACTGATATATATATGTTCTGTTATTGGCTTTGCCTCTCCTCACATTAATCAGCCACTGCTTGTTTTATGATTATCTAACTGATATATATATGTTCTGTTATTGGCTTCGCCTCTCCTCACATTAATCAGCCGCTGCTTGTTTTATGATTATCTAACTGATATATATATGTTCTGTTATTGGCTTCGCCTCTCCTCACATTAATCAGCCACTGCTTGTTTTATGATTATCTAACTGATATATATATATATGTTCTGTTATTGGCTTCGCCTCTCCTCACATTAATCAGCCACTGCTTGTTTTATGATTATCTAACTGATATATATATATGTTCTGTTATTGGCTTTGCCTCTCCTCACATTAATCAGCCACTGCTTGTTTTATGATTATCTAACTGATATATATATGTTCTGTTATTGGCTTCACCTCTCCTCACATTAATCAGCCACTGCTTGTTTTATGATTATCTAACTGATATATATATATGTTCTGTTATTGGCTTTGCCTCTCCTCACATTAATCAGCCACTGCTTGTTTTATGATTATCTAACTGATATATATATGTTCTGTTATTGGCTTCACCTCTCCTCACATTAATCAGCCACTGCTTGTTTTATGATTATCTAACTGATATATATATATGTTCTGTTATTGGCTTTGCCTCTCCTCACATTAATCAGCCACTGCTTGTTTTATGATTATCTAACTGATATATATATGTTCTGTTATTGGCTTTGCCTCTCCTCACATTAATCAGCCGCTGCTTGTTTTATGATTATCTAACTAATATATATATGTTCTGTTATTGGCTTCGCCTCTCCTCACATTAATCAGCCGCTGCTTGTTTTATATTTATCTAACTGATATATATATGTTCTGTTATTGGCTTTGCCTCTCCTCACATTAATCAGCCACTGCTTGTTTTATGATTATCTAACTGATATATACATGTTCTGTTATTGGCTTTGCCTCTCCTCACATTAATCAGCCACTGCTTGTTTTATGATTATCTAACTGATATATATATGTTCTGTTATTGGCTTCGCCTCTCCTCACATTAATCAGCCACTGCTTGTTTTATGATTATCTAACTGATATATATATGTTCTGTTATTGGCTTTGCCTCTCCTCACATTAATCAGCCACTGCTGGTTTTATGATTATCTAACTGATATATATATGTTCTGTTATTGGCTTTGCCTCTCCTCACATTAATCAGCCACTGCTGGTTTTATGATTATCTAACTGATATATATATATGTTCTGTTATTGGCTTCGCCTCTCCTCACATTAATCAGCCACTGCTTGTTTTATGATTATCTAACTGATATATATATGTTCTGTTATTGGCTTCGCCTCTCCTCACATTAATCAGCCACTGCTTGTTTTATGATTATCTAACTGATATATATATATGTTCTGTTATTGGCTTTGCCTCTCCTCACATTAATCAGCCACTGCTTGTTTTATGATTATCTAACTGATATATATATGTTCTGTTATTGGCTTCACCTCTCCTCACATTAATCAGCCACTGCTTGTTTTATGATTATCTAACTGATATATATATATGTTCTGTTATTGGCTTTGCCTCTCCTCACATTAATCAGCCACTGCTTGTTTTATGATTATCTAACTGATATATATATGTTCTGTTATTGGCTTTGCCTCTCCTCACATTAATCAGCCGCTGCTTGTTTTATGATTATCTAACTAATATATATATATGTTCTGTTATTGGCTTCGCCTCTCCTCACATTAATCAGCCGCTGCTTGTTTTATATTTATCTAACTGATATATATATGTTCTGTTATTGGCTTTGCCTCTCCTCACATTAATCAGCCACTGCTTGTTTTATGATTATCTAACTGATATATACATGTTCTGTTATTGGCTTTGCCTCTCCTCACATTAATCAGCCACTGCTTGTTTTATGATTATCTAACTGATATATATATGTTCTGTTATTGGCTTTGCCTCTCCTCACATTAATCAGCCACTGCTTGTTTTATGATTATCTAACTGATATATATATATGTTCTGTTATTGGCTTCGCCTCTCCTCACATTAATCAGCCACTGCTTGTTTTATGATTATCTAACTGATATATATATGTTCTGTTATTGGCTTTGCCTCTCCTCACATTAATCAGCCACTGCTGGTTTTATGATTATCTAACTGATATATATATGTTCTGTTATTGGCTTTGCCTCTCCTCACATTAATCAGCCACTGCTTGTTTTATGATTATCTAACTGATATATATATATGTTCTGTTATTGGCTTCGCCTCTCCTCACATTAATCAGCCACTGCTTGTTTTATGATTATCTAACTGATATATATATGTTCTGTTATTGGCTTCGCCTCTCCTCACATTAATCAGCCGCTGCTTGTTTTATGATTATCTAACTGATATATATATGTTCTGTTATTGGCTTCGCCTCTCCTCACATTAATCAGCCACTGCTTGTTTTATGATTATCTAACTGATATATATATGTTCTGTTATTGGCTTTGCCTCTCCTCACATTAATCAGCCACTGCTGGTTTTATGATTATCTAACTGATATATATATGTTCTGTTATAGGCTTTGCCTCTCCTCACATTAATCAGCCACTGCTGGTTTTATGATTATCTAACTGATATATATATGTTCTGTTATTGGCTTTGCCTCTCCTCACATTAATCAGCCACTGCTTGTTTTATGATTATCTAACTGATATATATATATGTTCTGTTATTGGCTTCGCCTCTCCTCACATTAATCAGCCACTGCTTGTTTTATGATTATCTAACTGATATATATATGTTCTGTTATTGGCTTCGCCTCTCCTCACATTAATCAGCCGCTGCTTGTTTTATGATTATCTAACTGATATATATATGTTCTGTTATTGGCTTCGCCTCTCCTCACATTAATCAGCCACTGCTTGTTTTATGATTATCTAACTGATATATATATATGTTCTGTTATTGGCTTCGCCTCTCCTCACATTAATCAGCCACTGCTTGTTTTATGATTATTTAACTGATATATATATGTTCTGTTATTGGCTTTGCCTCTCCTCACATTAATCAGCCGCTGCTTGTTTTATGATTATCTAACTGATATATATATGTTCTGTTATTGGCTTCACCTCTCCTCACATTAATCAGCCACTGCTTGTTTTATGATTATCTAACTGATATATATATATGTTCTGTTATTGGCTTTGCCTCTCCTCACATTAATCAGCCGCTGCTTGTTTTATGATTATCTAACTGATATATATATGTTCTGTTATTGGCTTCGCCTCTCCTCACATTAATCAGCCACTGCTTGTTTTATGATTATCTCCCTAATAGCCTATATGGAGCTTGTAATTCACATAAATGCGATTAGGTCTTCACCCTGATTTCTTTCGCAGATTGTAATGATCCACCGAAGGATTGCTTCGTGATAAGGGTATATGGTTAATATGCACTACCCCAATCCACTAGTGAGAGGTGGTGAACAA
Source organism: Bombina bombina (assembly GCF_027579735.1). Taxonomy (NCBI): domain Eukaryota; kingdom Metazoa; phylum Chordata; class Amphibia; order Anura; family Bombinatoridae; genus Bombina; species Bombina bombina. Next base: position 196,603,541 of record NC_069508.1, on the reverse strand, counting down.
CCAAATTATGATATTATTTCTAGTATAGTTGTCTTGCCTTATCTATATATGTACACTTTGCATATCATTTCTTCTTGATAGTGAGTTTAGTGAAATATAGATTTATATACCTATATACTGACACCTTTAATTGACAGTCTTTCTATGTCTCTTTTATGTCCATTTGCCAATTTTGCTTAATTTCCTTTAATATACTTATGTGTTTGTTTATTTACAGATTAGAGCCGCTGCTGACTTTGCCCTATTGTTAATGTGCTACACTCTCAAGTACCTGATGTCTATAAGTTGTGCTTGTATAGCCTTTGTTCTAGCGTAGCCAGCCGTATTCTGTTGTGGTATTGACTGTGGTCAGTGTGTTTATTATTCCTTGCTCTTTAATTCCCGTGGTTAGTGTAGACATTGTATGGGTGTGAATACTGCCATTGAATAAATTATATCAATAATTTATTTCAACAGGGGAGGTGTATTGGCTATGAACCCTTATTAGGTGTGACTATGAGCTGCGGTGGTGTTTGGATATGGATCCACTACGTAGCATTATGGGAGGTCTTAGATGATGTCATCTGTTATGCTCATGTCATCTGTGTGGACTGCCTAGCGTTGTTCATTTGTGTAGTTCAGCATCTATAGTTATTATGGGGGACCCACTACAGGTGTGTGTCTGCGCTGAGGGCCCTTCGGTTACACAATTTATATGCTTTTGGAGCGATCATAGTACACTGTATGTAGTTGCAAATACTATCTAAGACCTTTTTAGAGTTTAGTGATCAATCTAAGACATGATGCAGTCTGACACGCCCTTGTCTTGAATGCTTGGTGTTCTAAATGTGTTTTGTTTGCAGTAGTGCATGTCTACTATTCGCTTCTTTTATTTCAAGGTTTGGTACTGAAGTTTATATTACAAGTTTAAATTACAAGTTGTGGCACTAGTCCCTGTAGTAGCTCTCTCCCTCTCTCGCATTTTAATGAGGACTTATGGATAGGACCCACTTATTAGGATCCTATTGTGTATACATTTTAAATTTTTACTTTTTATTTTATTTTCTTCCTTTTCTAATGGTTAATACTGTGTGTATATATTATGTATACAGCCCCATATTATGTTATTTCTGATCACTTATATTTGACATATCATCTTATTTTGATGTTTTGTATATTTCTATGTCACTTCCTGTTAAAAGATGGGCTGTTCTTCTTTGATTGGGGGTGGGGCTTACACCTGTTATAATCACTTGTGTTTGTTCATTGGCCCACTTGGCCTGATGAAGGGGTGATTGATCCCGGAAACGTTACCTGTTTGATGTGCCATTAAAGCACTTTTTTGCACAAATCCAGAGAGTGCATGCCTTTTTCTAACTTTATATATATATATATATATATATATATATATATATATATATATATATATATATATAGTATATATATATATATATATATATATATATATATACAGTATATAAATATATATATACTGTTTATATATAATCAAAAGGTTGGATAACTTTTATCCAAATACAGAGTTCAGATACTTCTTTCTAGAGTCTAGTTTTGTTCTTAGGATCCTAACAAAATGTTAAAGCTGATGAAAATCTAATCATAAAGTCATAACAAAGATGACACTGGAAAGTTGCCAGAGCTATACTGAAGTGTTATAGCTATTATTAGGATTAGACCAAGGTATATGGTCAGTGATTGTATTGAAGCCATTTCTGTTAGTCAAAGGATTAATTCAAGAAAGAAAAACTGCTAATTGTTTTTTAAACATTGATATTTACCACTACTAGTTTAAGACATTGTACTGACTAGGCCCAAGAATAAAATGCCCCCTGTTCCACTACAAACTAAATATAACCATTGTCCATAGCCCCATAGATGAAAGTTCAGTAGACTTAAAGGTCACTTGGGAGCATGTTGATACCAAGCTGATGGACCCAATTTCAGAGTTCAATCTCTTATAAAACACTATTAGCCTGCATATGCTCTCCCTACGTACCACAACTAACAAATTCTGTCAGACGTAAAATTGACATTAGTGGTGGATTAACCGAATCTCAGATTCATGATGATAACAACATTTCAAATGGTTGACCTGGACAAAAATTCTCTCCATGAGTACAATAAGCCTTGGCTCCCACAGTAGTATGATGTGGCTTTCCAGATTCTCTTACATGTGGTTTGAATTGCTAGGAAGCCTTTCCTATGTGTCAAGTCTACAGAAAAGAAATAAGTTTGTATTTTAACATCTCAGATATTCTTTTTTGAATCTAAATCAGCACAACCAGATTTCATATAGAGTTTTTTTTTTTTTTTTAAATGATATTTTCTGTAAATCATCCAATATTATATTTCTAAATTCTATATGGATGAAAAAAACTATATATTTTTTATACTTCTGTACAACTAGCATTGCATAAATAAAAACATAAATGTAAAATATTTTCAATAATCTATTTTGGGCAGTACAGAAAAAATATAATGATCATCCCTCTTGTTTATACATTAAAATGTATTTAAAGTATAAATGATTTTGTTTGCTACCACTATCTTATCTAAAATGGAGACAAGAATCTTACATTATATCGAGTCCTCTGAGATTTGCCTGGTCAAAAAGAAACAGAAGGATCAATCAGCAGATTCAATAGCATAGGGCTTATCCCTAAGGAGAGGGACAAAATCCATAGCTGGATTCAACCCATCAATTCTAATCAACCGATGGAGCTTTCTCTGGCACAGTTTGTAAGCTACAATTAGAAAAAAGGATTTAAAATATATTTCTGTTAAAGAAGAAGGGAATGAATTTAACTAGTTTGACACTTTTGCCCATATGTCTTGGCTCCCTTTATTAGTAGTGGCATCACTGCAGTATTTTTCTGACTTTAAATGACTTTGAACCAACAGTTAGGCTTTCTTCAACTAATAATGCATTACATAGTCTTTTTGCTTTCAGGGACTTGCTTGTAATACAAATTAGTCATGAGTGCTGGCATCTAAAACATCTTAGTCAAGAGATGAAGGAAGAATTTTTTGACATATTTTAGCTAACCATTTATAACTTGCTGCCCTAATAATTAAGCAGATGATTAATGTGCCATTTGGATCATCCACATACCTGTGTTCTGGATGACTGCCAAAGTTATTCTCTTCTGCAAGAGTGGAAAAAAAGACACTATGACTAATTGATAGTCCTAGCCAATTTGCTTACCATGTTTGAAATAACTGGAAGAATGCTTGGCCAAAGATTAGATAATTTGATGTGAAGCTAAAACATTTGATATACTAGCCTACTAATAATATATATATGCGTCATACGCTGATAGACAAACAGCTAATAGGATAGATAGATAGATAGATAGATAGATAGATAGATCTCATTTCAAGTGAGTATATCGTAAGAACAATAAAGCAGGAATGGATGAGTAATGGAAGTTAGTTTGGTTATGTAAAATATGACAGACAATGAATATATTATAGCTAAATTTGATCAATATTATTTAGGATCAACAGTGGGTGTGTTTATGAAATTCTCCAGGTGGAGCTATAAGATATATTTAGATGCAGCTACAGCCCAAACAGAAAAATTGTCAGCTTCTATTGTCCTTTCAGAAATGCAAGGAAAGACAAATATAATTTCTAAAGATATGTGTTAAAAATAAGTTTTGTTTGTGGATATACACTGGGATTGTGTCTGTATATAGTTGATGTTTTTTTCAAATTGCTTGATGGGTTTCATTTGAACAAATATATATTTTGTTAATTGAAAATAACTTTAGGGTTTGATATTTGCTTTTTTAGAATGATTTTCATTGGCAAACTAGATCTCAGAAGTAAAACTGATATTGTGTAGCAAATTTTTAAATTCAATTGATTTTTAATAAAAACTTATAGTAATGTCAGAGTCTTATTTGACTTAAATGTAAAAAAGAGACAATCTAGTGTAAAAATAACACATTTTTTTACTTTTAAATTAATTCATTTTTCTTACTATTATCGTTAGTACAATCTATCGGAAGAGTTGTGCCAACAAAATGGCCCTGATTACAAATTGAGTGCAAAAATATTAGTGCTACCGAGTGCTAACACCACTCAAGTTAATCAATAGCACTTCTATTCTTCCACTATTACAAGTTCAAAGTAAAACCTTGCTCAAGCGAAAGTTTCAGGTGCACTAGTAGATGGAGGTCTGATAGGGAGGCCGCCTTAACCCCCTTCTCTCACAGATTTTATGGGGCACGCTACAAAACCTTGTTCTGGCTTTTGTTTAAGCACTATCCAGAAGGTACGCTACAGTAAGTGCTCTAAAGCCAAAAGGGCATTAGAGACAGCTGAACGAGCATTGTTCTTCACTCAAAAAAATGTTAATAAATATATATATATATATAAATACTGTATATATATGTATATATATATATATATATATATATATATATATATATATATATAGCTATTAAAGCATAGGAGAGCACTCTCATTTAATAGCACAACTGCCAGGGTGCTAGTACAGAATAAGTATATAGTAACAAAAAACTTGCACTCGCTGGTCCTTTTTCAAAAAACTCTTTTACTGTGAAAAGTAGTGACGTTTCAGGTCTGAGGAAGGGGATACTTTGTCCCTGAAACGTCACTACTTTCCACAGTAAATTAGTTTTTTTGAAAAAGGACCAGAGAGGTCAAGTTTTTTGTTAATATATATATATAAAATATTTATCTATAATAGAGAGATATGGATATATATTTAAATATATATATATAGTAAAACATTTAGGCCTAGATTTGGAGTTTGGCGGTAGATGGGCTGTTAACGCTACGCGGGCTTTTTTCTGGCCGCACCATAAAATTAACTCTGGTATCGAGAGTCCGAATAAATGCTGCGTTAGGCTCCAAAAAAGGAGCGTAGAGCATTTTTACCGCAAATGCAACTCTCGATACCAGAGTTGCTTACGGACGCGGCCAGCCTCAAAAACATGCTCGTGCACGATTCTCCCATAGGAAACAATGGGGCTGTTTGAGCTGAAAAAAAACCTAACACCTGCAAAAAAGCAGCGTTCAGCTCCTAACGCAGCCCCATTGTTTCCTATGGGGAAACACTTCCTACGTCTGCACCTAACACTCTAACATGTACCCCGAGTCTAAACACCCCTAACCTTACACTTATTAACCCCTAATCTGCCGCCCCCGCTATCGCTGACCCCTGCATTATATTATTAACCCCTAATCTTCCGCTCCGTAAACCGCCGCAACTTACATTATCCCTATGTACCCCTAATCTGCTGCCCCTAACACCGCCGACCCCTATATTATATTTATTAACCCCTAACCTGCCCCCCACAACGTCGCCGCCAGCTACTTACAATAATTAACCCCTAATCTGCCGAGCGGACCTGAGCGCTACTATAATAAAGTTATTAACCCCTAATCCGCCTCACTAACCCTATCATAAATAGTATTAACCCCTAATCTGCCCTCCCTAACATCGCCGACACCTAACTTCAATTATTAACCCCTAATCTGACGACCGGAGCTCATCGCTACTATAATAAATGGATTAACCCCTAAAGCTAAGTCTAACCCTAACACTAACACCCCCCTAAGTTAAATATAATTTAAATCTAACTAAATTAATTAACTCTTATTAAAGAAATTATTCCTATTTAAAGCTAAATACTTACCTGTAAAATACATCCTAATATAGCTACAATATAAATTATAATTATATTGTAGCTATTTTAGGATTAATATTTATTTTACAGGCAACTTGGTAATTATTTTAACCAGGTACAATAGCTATTAAATAGTTAAGAACTATTTAATAGTTACCTAGTTAAAATAATAACAAAATTACCTGTAAAATAAATCCTAACCTAAGTTATAATTAAACCTAACACTACCCTATCAATAAATTAATTAAATAAACTACCTACAATTACCTACAATTAACCTAACACTACACTATTAATAAATAAATTAAATACAATTGCTACAAATAACTACAATTACATAAACTAACTAAAGTACAAAAAATAAAAAAGAACTAAGTTACAAAAAATAAAAAAATATTTACAAACATAAGAAAAATATTACAACAATTTTAAACTAATTACACCTACTCTAAGCCCCCTAATAAAATAACAAAGACCCCCAAAATAAAAAAATGCCCTACCCTATTCTAAATTAATAGAGTTAAAAGCTCTTTTACCTTACCAGCCCTGAACAGGGCCCTTTGCGGGGCATGCCCCAAGAAAATCAGCTCTTTTGCCTGTAAAAAAAAACATACAATACCCCCCCCCCAACATTACAACCCACCACCCACATACCCCTAATCTAACCCAAACCCCCCTTAAATAAACCTAACACTAAGCCCCTGAAGATCTTCCTACCTTGTCTTCACCATCCAGGTATCACCGATCCGTCCTGGCATCCGGTGCTGAAGAGGTCCAGAAGAGGCTCCAAAGTCTTCCTCCTATCCGGCAAGAAGAGGACATCCGGACCGGCAAACATCTTCTCCAAGCGGCATCTTCGATCTTCTTCCATCCGGTGCGGAGCGGGTCCATCTTGAAGCAGCCGACGCGGATCCATCCTCTTCTTCCGGCGTCTCCCGACGAATGACGGTTCCTTTAAGGGACGTCATCCAAGATGGCGTCCCTCGAATTCCGATTGGCTGATAGGATTCTATCAGCCAATCGGAATTAAGGTAGGAAAATTCTGATTGGCTGATGGAATCAGCCAATCAGAATCAAGTTCAATCCTATTGGCTGATCCAATCAGCCAATCAGATTGAGCTCGCATTCTATTGGCTGATCGGAACAGCTGGTATCGAGAGTCCCAAAAAATGCTGCGTTAGGCTCCAAAAAAGGAGCGTAGAGCATTTTTACCGCAAATGCAACTCTCGATACCAGAGTTGCTTACGGACGCGGCCAGCCTCAAAAACATGCTCGTGCACGATTCTCCCATAGGAAACAATGGGGCTGTTTGAGCTGAAAAAAAACCTAACACCTGCAAAAAAGCAGCGTTCAGCTCCTAACGCAGCCCCATTGTTTCCTATGGGGAAACACTTCCTACGTCTGCACCTAACACTCTAACATGTACCCCGAGTCTAAACACCCCTAACCTTACACTTATTAACCCCTAATCTGCCGCCCCCGCTATCGCTGACCCCTGCATTATATTATTAACCCCTAATCTTCCGCTCCGTAAACCGCCGCAACTTACATTATCCCTATGTACCCCTAATCTGCTGCCCCTAACACCGCCGACCCCTATATTATATTTATTAACCCCTAACCTGCCCCCCACAACGTCGCCGCCAGCTACTTACAATAATTAACCCCTAATCTGCCGAGCGGACCTGAGCGCTACTATAATAAAGTTATTATCCCCTAATCCGCCTCACTAACCCTATCATAAATAGTATTAACCCCTAATCTGCCCTCCCTAACATCGCCGACACCTAACTTCAATTATTAACCCCTAATCTGACGACCGGAGCTCATCGCTACTATAATAAATGGATTAACCCCTAAAGCTAAGTCTAACCCTAACACTAACACCCCCCTAAATTAAATATAATTTAAATCTAACTAAATTAATTAACTCTTATTAAAGAAATTATTCCTATTTAAAGCTAAATACTTACCTGTAAAATACATCCTAATATAGCTACAATATAAATTATAATTATATTGTAGCTATTTTAGGATTAATATTTATTTTACAGGCAACTTGGTAATTATTTTAACCAGGTACAATAGCTATTAAATAGTTAAGAACTATTTAATAGTTACCTAGTTAAAATAATAACAAAATTACCTGTAAAATAAATCCTAACCTAAGTTATAATTAAACCTAACACTACCCTATCAATAAATTAATTAAATAAACTACCTACAATTACCTACAATTAACCTAACACTACACTATTAATAAATAAATTAAATACAATTGCTACAAATAACTACAATTACATAAACTAACTAAAGTACAAAAAATAAAAAAGAACTAAGTTACAAAAAATAAAAAAATATTTACAAACATAAGAAAAATATTACAACAATTTTAAACTAATTACACCTACTCTAAGCCCCCTAATAAAATAACAAAGACCCCCAAAATAAAAAAATGCCCTACCCTATTCTAAATTAATAGAGTTAAAAGCTCTTTTACCTTACCAGCCCTGAACAGGGCCCTTTGCGGGGCATGCCCCAAGAAAATCAGCTCTTTTGCCTGTAAAAAAAAACATACAATACCCCCCCCAACATTACAACCCACCACCCACATACCCCTAATCTAACCCAAACCCCCCTTAAATAAACCTAACACTAAGCCCCTGAAGATCTTCCTACCTTGTCTTCACCATCCAGGTATCACCGATCCGTCCTGGCATCCGGTGCTGAAGAGGTCCAGAAGAGGCTCCAAAGTCTTCCTCCTATCCGGCAAGAAGAGGACATCCGGACCGGCAAACATCTTCTCCAAGCGGCATCTTCGATCTTCTTCCATTTGGTGCGGAGCGGGTCCATCTTGAAGCAGCTGACGCGGATCCATCCTCTTCTTCCGGCGTCTCCCGACGAATGACGGTTCCTTTAAGGGACGTCATCCAAGATGGCGTCCCTCGAATTCCGATTGGCTGATAGGATTCTATCAGCCAATCGGAATTAAGGTAGGAAAATTCTGATTGGCTGATGGAATCAGCCAATCAGAATCAAGTTCAATCCTATTGGCTGATCCAATCAGCCAATCAGATTGAGCTCGCATTCTATTGGCTGATCGGAACAGCCAATAGAATGCGAGCTCAATCTGATTGGCTGATTGGATCAGCCAATAGGATTGAACTTGATTCTGATTGGCTGATTCCATCAGCCAATCATAATTTTCCTACCTTAATTCCGATTGGCTGATAGAATCCTATCAGCCAATCGGAATTCGAGGGACGCCATCTTGGATGACGTCCCTTAAAGGAACTGTCATTCGTCGGGAGACGCCGGAAGAAGGGGATGGATCCGCGTCGGCTGCTTCAAGATGGACCCGCTCCGCACCGGATGGAAGAAGATCGAAGATGCCGCTTGGAGAAGATGTTTGCCGGTCCGGGTGTCCTCTTCTTGCCGGATAGGAGGAAGACTTTGGAGCCTCTTCTGGACCTCTTCAGCACCGGATGCCAGGACGGATCGGTGATACCTGGATGGTGAAGACAAGGTAGGAAGATCTTCAGGGGCTTAGTGTTAGGTTTATTTAAGGGGGGTTTGGGTTAGATTAGGGGTATGTGGGTGGTGGGTTGTAATGTTGGGGGGGTATTGTATGTTTTTTTTTACAGGCAAAAGAGCTGATTTTCTTGGGGCATGCCCCGCAAAGGGCCCTGTTCAGGGCTGGTAAGGTAAAAGAGCTTTTAACTCTATTAATTTAGAATAGGGTAGGGCATTTTTTTATTTTGGGGGGTCTTTGTTATTTTATTAGGGGGCTTAGAGTAGGTGTAATTAGTTTAAAATTGTTGTAATATTTTTCTTATGTTTGTAAATATTTTTTTATTTTTTGTAACTTAGTTCTTTTTTATTTTTTGTACTTTAGTTAGTTTATGTAATTGTAGTTATTTGTAGCAATTGTATTTAATTTATTTATTGATAGTGTAGTGTTAGGTTAATTGTAGGTAATTGTAGGTAGTTTATTTAATTAATTTATTGATAGGGTAGTGTTAGGTTTAATTATAACTTAGGTTAGGATTTATTTTACAGGTAATTTTGTTATTATTTTAACTAGGTAACTATTAAATAGTTCTTAACTATTTAATAGCTATTGTACCTGGTTAAAATAATTACCAAGTTGCCTGTAAAATAAATCCTAATATAGCTACAATATAATTATAATTTATATTGTAGCTATATTAGGATGTATTTTACAGGTAAGTATTTAGCTTTAAATAGGAATAATTTCTTTAATAAGAGTTAATTAATTTCGTTAGATTTAAATTATATTTAAGTTAGGGGGTGTTAGTGTTAGGGTTAGACTTAGCTTTAGGGGTTAATCCATTTATTATAGTAGCGATGAGCTCCGGTCGTCAGATTAGGGGTTAATAATTGAAGTTAGGTGTCGGCGATGTTAGGGAGGGCAGATTAGGGGTTAATACTATTTATGATAGGGTTAGTGAGGCGGATTAGGGGTTAATAACTTTATTATAGTAGCGCTCAGGTCCGCTCGGCAGATTAGGGGTTAATAAGTGTAGGCAGGTGTCGGCGACGTTGAGGGGGGCAGATTAGGGGTTAATAAATATAATATAGGGGTCGGCGGTGTTAGGGGCAGCAGATTAGGGGTACATAAGGATAACGTAGGTGGCGGGGCTTTGCGGTCGGAAGATTAGGGGTTAATTATTGTAAGTAGCTGGCGGCGACGTTGTGGGGGGCAGGTTAGGGGTTAATAAATATAATACAGGGGGTCGGCGGGGTTTGGGGCAGCAGATTAGGGGTACATAAGTATAACGTAGGTGGCGGTCGGCAGATTAGGGGTTAAAAAAATTTAATTGAGTGGCGGCGATGTGGGGGGACCTCGGTTTAGGGGTACATAGGTAGTTTATAGGTGTTAGTGTACTTTAGGGTACAGTAGTTAAGAGCTTTATGAACCGGCGTTAGCCCAGAAAGCTCTTAACTCCCGCTTTTTTCCTGCGGCTGGAGTTTTGTCGTTAGAGCTCTAACGCTCACTTCAGCCACGACTCTAAATACCGGAGTTAGAAAGATCCCATTGAAAAGATAGGATACGCAATTGACGTAAGAGGATCTGTGGTATGGAAAAGTCGCGGCTGAAAAGTGAGCGTTAGACCCTTTAATCACTGACTCCAAATACCGGCGGTAGCCTAAAACCAGCGTTAGGAGCCTCTAACGCTGGTTTTCACGGCTAACGCCGAACTCTAAATCTAGGCCATAGACTGCACTCACTGGATTTATGGAAAAAAAAATAGATTTATTTTGTTATATCCTACCCTTCCTCAGACCAAACTATTTTTTTTTCCACAAATCCAGTGAGTGCAGTCTTTGGGGCCCATTTATCAAGCTCCGTACGGAGCTTGTGGGCCCGTGTTTCTGGCGAGTCTTCAGTCTAAAGACCGCTGCTTCATAACCCTGTCCACCGGCTCTGAGCAGGTGGACTGGAATCGCCGGAAATCAACCCGATTGAGTACGATCGGGTTGACTGACAGATCCCTGCTGGTGGCCCATTGGCCGCGAGTCAGCAGGGAGCGGCGTTGCACCAGCTGGTGCAATCTTAAATGCGGAGAGCGTATTGCTCTCCGCATTCAGCGAGGTCTTGCGGACCTGATCCGCACTGTCGGATCAGGTCCGCAAGGCCTTCAATAAATAGGCCCCTATATGTTTTACTATTGAAATTTAATCCTGACTAAGCACCCTGGTTGTTGACTACCTGGCAGTGAGAGTGCAGATACTTGTGGGATATATATATATATATATATATATACACGCACACAAACATGCATATATATATATACTGTGTATATATACACTCACACAAACATGCATATATATATATATATATATATATATATATACACGCACACAAACATGCATATATATATATACTGTGTATATATACACTCACACAAACATGCATATATATATATACTGTGTATATATACACGCACACAAACATGCACATATATATATATATATATATATATATATATATATATATATATATATATATATACACATATATAAAAAAACACATTTTCTTCTAAATTAACAACAATGCTGTTACAACTATTTATATTCTAAAAACAAAAATGTTGTTCACATTGTTTTAAAGGGATTTGGTAAATGACAAGGTGTTTGGTAAGGGCTCAAAGGTGTGTGTGTGAGAGTGTGTCTGTGTCTGTGTATGTATATATGTATATATCTATATGTGCACAAATATAAACATATATAAACAAATATACATACTTGCACAGATACAAATATATATATACACACACCTATATATATATATATATTTATATTTATATCTACACTTTTGAATTCTCCCAGTCAAACACCTTTATACATGTACTTCAATAAAAACCTTATATTTTATATTTAATATGTATGTGCATATATATATCAGCCAATCAGATTGAGCTCGCATTCTATTGGCTGATCGGAACAGCCAATAGAATGCGAGCTCAATCTGATTGGCTGATTGGATCAGCCAATAGGATTGAACTTGATTCTGATTGGCTGATTCCATCAGCCAATCATAATTTTCCTACCTTAATTCCGATTGGCTGATAGAATCCTATCAGCCAATCGGAATTCGAGGGACGCCATCTTGGATGACGTCCCTTAAAGGAACTGTCATTCGTCGGGAGACGCCGGAAGAAGGGGATGGATCCGCGTCGGCTGCTTCAAGATGGACCCGCTCCGCACCGGATGGAAGAAGATCGAAGATGCCGCTTGGAGAAGATGTTTGCCGGTCCCGGGTGTCCTCTTCTTGCCGGATAGGAGGAAGACTTTGGAGCCTCTTCTGGACCTCTTCAGCACCGGATGCCAGGACGGATCGGTGATACCTGGATGGTGAAGACAAGGTAGGAAGATCTTCAGGGGCTTAGTGTTAGGTTTATTTAAGGGGGGTTTGGGTTAGATTAGGGGTATGTGGGTGGTGGGTTTGTAATGTTGGGGGGGTATTGTATGTTTTTTTTTACAGGCAAAAGAGCTGATTTTCTTGGGGCATGCCCCGCAAAGGGCCCTGTTCAGGGCTGGTAAGGTAAAAGAGCTTTTAACTCTATTAATTTAGAATAGGGTAGGGCATTTTTTTATTTTGGGGGTCTTTGTTATTTTATTAGGGGGCTTAGAGTAGGTGTAATTAGTTTAAAATTGTTGTAATATTTTTCTTATGTTTGTAAATATTTTTTTATTTTTTGTAACTTAGTTCTTTTTTATTTTTTGTACTTTAGTTAGTTTATGTAATTGTAGTTATTTGTAGCAATTGTATTTAATTTATTTATTGATAGTGTAGTGTTAGGTTAATTGTAGGTAATTGTAGGTAGTTTATTTAATTAATTTATTGATAGGGTAGTGTTAGGTTTAATTATAACTTAGGTTAGGATTTATTTTACAGGTAATTTTGTTATTATTTTAACTAGGTAACTATTAAATAGTTCTTAACTATTTAATAGCTATTGTACCTGGTTAAAATAATTACCAAGTTGCCTGTAAAATAAATATTAATCCTAAAATAGCTACAATATAATTATAATTTATATTGTAGCTATATTAGGATGTATTTTACAGGTAAGTATTTAGCTTTAAATAGGAATAATTTCTTTAATAAGAGTTAATTAATTTCGTTAGATTTAAATTATATTTAAGTTAGGGGGTGTTAGTGTTAGGGTTAGACTTAGCTTTAGGGGTTAATCCATTTATTATAGTAGCGATGAGCTCCGGTCGTCAGATTAGGGGTTAATAATTGAAGTTAGGTGTCGGCGATGTTAGGGAGGGCAGATTAGGGGTTAATACTATTTATGATAGGGTTAGTGAGGCGGATTAGGGGTTAATAACTTTATTATAGTAGCGCTCAGGTCCGCTCGGCAGATTAGGGGTTAATAAGTGTAGGCAGGTGTCGGCGACGTTGAGGGGGGCAGATTAGGGGTTAATAAATATAATATAGGGGTCGGCGGTGGTAGGGGCAGCAGATTAGGGGTACATAAGGATAACGTAGGTGGCGGGGCTTTGCGGTCGGAAGATTAGGGGTTAATTATTGTAAGTAGCTGGCGGCGACGTTGTGGGGGGCAGGTTAGGGGTTAATAAATATAATACAGGGGTCGGCGGGGTTAGGGGCAGCAGATTAGGGGTACATAAGTATAACGTAGGTGGCGGTCGGCAGATTAGGGGTTAAAAAAATTTAATTGAGTGGCGGCGATGTGGGGGGACCTCGGTTTAGGGGTACATAGGTAGTTTATAGGTGTTAGTGTACTTTAGGGTACAGTAGTTAAGAGCTTTATGAACCGGCGTTAGCCCAGAAAGCTCTTAACTCCCGCTTTTTTCCTGCGGCTGGAGTTTTGTCGTTAGAGCTCTAACGCTCACTTCAGCCACGACTCTAAATACCGGAGTTAGAAAGATCCCATTGAAAAGATAGGATACGCAATTGACGTAAGAGGATCTGTGGTATGGAAAAGTCGCGGCTGAAAAGTGAGCGTTAGACCCTTTAATCACTGACTCCAAATACCGGCGGTAGCCTAAAACCAGCGTTAGGAGCCTCTAACGCTGGTTTTCACGGCTAACGCCGAACTCTAAATCTAGGCCATAGACTGCACTCACTGGATTTATGGAAAAAAAAATAGATTTATTTTGTTATATCCTACCCTTCCTCAGACCAAACTATTTTTTTTTCCACAAATCCAGTGAGTGCAGTCTTTGGGGCCCATTTATCAAGCTCCGTACGGAGCTTGTGGGCCCGTGTTTCTGGCGAGTCTTCAGTCTAAAGACCGCTGCTTCATAACCCTGTCCACCGGCTCTGAGCAGGTGGACTGGAATCGCCGGAAATCAACCCGATTGAGTACGATCGGGTTGACTGACAGATCCCTGCTGGTGGCCCATTGGCCGCGAGTCAGCAGGGAGCGGCGTTGCACCAGCTGGTGCAATCTTAAATGCGGAGAGCGTATTGCTCTCCGCATTCAGCGAGGTCTTGCGGACCTGATCCGCACTGTCGGATCAGGTCCGCAAGGCCTTCAATAAATAGGCCCCTATATGTTTTACTATTGAAATTTAATCCTGACTAAGCACCCTGGTTGTTGACTACCTGGCAGTGAGAGTGCAGATACTTGTGGGATATATATATATATATATATATATATACACGCACACAAACATGCATATATATATATACTGTGTATATATACACTCACACAAACATGCATATATATATATATATATATATATATATATACACGCACACAAACATGCATATATATATATATACTGTGTATATATACACTCACACAAACATGCATATATATATATACTGTGTATATATACACGCACACAAACATGCACATATATATATATATATATATATATATATATATACACATATATAAAAAACACATTTTCTTCTAAATTAACAACAATGCTGTTACAACTATTTATATTCTAAAAACAAAAATGTTGTTCACATTGTTTTAAAGGGATTTGGTAAATGACAAGGTGTTTGGTAAGGGCTCAAAGGTGTGTGTGTGAGAGTGTGTCTGTGTCTGTGTATGTATATATGTATATATCTATATGTGCACAAATATAAACATATATAAACAAATATACATACTTGCACAGATACAAATATATATATACACACACCTATATATATATATATTTATATTTATATCTACACTTTTGAATTCTCCCAGTCAAACACCTTTATACATGTACTTCAATAAAAACCTTATATTTTATATTTAATATGTATGTGCATATATATATATATATATATATATATATATATATATACATACAGGTATATATAGAATATACTGTATATATATATATATAATATGTATGTAATACTTTGTTTTAATATATTTTACATTTGTTTGTTATACTTGTATTCTAGCCCTAACCCTTTACTACATATAGCTAAAAATGTTAGCTCATGGATAAATAACTGGATAAAAGATAGGGAGCAACGAGTAGTAGTAAATGGATCATACTCAGATTGGAAAAAGGTAATCAGTGGAGTGCCCCAGGGATCAGTACTGGGCCTCGTTCTTTTTAATATTTTTATAAATGACTTGGAGCAAGGATTAAATAGCGATTACAAAGGGATCTGCAAAAATTAGAAGTATGGGCAAGTAAATGGAAAATGAGATTTAATACGGAAAAATGCAAGGTTCTACATTTTGGAAGTAAAAATAAGCAGGCAACGTATTTTTTAAATGGGACAAGACTTAGCCAAACAGAGGAGGAAAGGGATTTGGGAGTAGTAATAGATAACAAGCTAAAGATGGGTGCACAATGCAGGGCAGCGGCTTCAAAGGCTAATAAGATACTAGCATTTATTAAAAGAGGCATTGATTCAAGGGAGGAAAGTATAATTATGTCACTATATAAAGCCCTGGTAAGACCTCACCTTGAGTATGGAGTGCAGTTCTGGAGACCGATCGCAAAAAAAGATATTGCAGAACTAGAAAAAGTTCAGAGAAGGGCCACAAAGCTAATAAGGGGATTGGAGAAATTAACCTATGAGGAGAGGCTAGCCAAACTGGGTCTGTTTTCTTTAGAAAAAAGGTGCTTGAGAGGTGACATGATTACTTTATATAAATATATTCAAGGCCCATATTCAGAGATGGCAGAAGCTCTGTTTATTCCAAGAAAATTGTTTCTGACAAGAGGTCACAATTTAAGGTTGGAGGAAAGGAGATTTAATCTCCTGCAACGGAAACGTTTTTTCACTGTAAGAGCAATAAAATTGGGGAAATCATTACCAAAGGAGGTAGTGAATGCCAATACCCTAGATACATTTAAAAATAGTCTGGATACATTTCTGTATATAAACAAAATTCATGGATATGATTGCTAGTATTAAATGAGTCACCTTTTAGTGGGGTTATTTAAGCTTAACTGGAGCTTTTTGTAAGTATTTTAGATTTGTGTAGGTTGAACTCGATGGACTTCAGTCTTTTTTCAACCTTATCTACTATGTTACTATTTTACAGATCTGAAGTCACACTAATTTCTTTACTGCTTATGTGTTGCGCTTATAATATTAATAGTGCTTTCTGCACTCAATAGCTTTCCACATGTAATATTGGCCATTGTATGTAGTCTTTGAACGAGGTTTGTGCCATAGCAGACCAGGTTTTTTTTTAGTCTCAATGTTTTTAAATGTTACATTTTCCGTTCAAGATAATTCCACCTTAAAGGGATAAGAAACTCTTTTTTTTTCTTTCAGAGAGAGCATACAATTTTAAACAACTTGCTTTTATTAAATTAGCTTTATTTTAGCAGTATCCTTCTGTTGTGTGAGCAGCAATTCGCTACTAGGAATTAGCTGAAACCATTGGGGGAGCCAGTATCAAGAGACATATATGAATAGCCACCAATCAGCAGCCAACTCCCATTAATGCATTGCTGCTCCCGAGCCTACCTAAGTATTATTTTCAACAAAGGATACCAAGCAAATTAATCTTATTAGATAATAGAAGTAAATTGTAAAGTTTTTTTTAAAATATCATGCTCTTTCTGATGCATGAAAGAAAAAAACGTTTTTTTATATCCTTTTAAATAGAGTTTAGTTGCTCTTAGCTGTATGTAGAATTGCCAGCTCTTGCTCTATATGAAGCATGAACATTTCCTTTTGCTTTCCATGTCCTTTTAACTTATAGTTTGAAATAAAGACCTGCAGTGCAATGCTATGCAATATGCTGCAGTTCTCTATTAGAGCCATGAGGTTACAGGTTAATCCATTCACTTGCACAGAAATCCTCTGTACTCTATGGAAATTCACAATTATTAAACTGCACAAAGCTTAATTGAAAAAAAAAAGTTGAACACGGAATAGTCAATATGGATTTGATTTTTGGCCAGTCCTACACACATCATCTAATTATATGGAGAAAGATCTGATGATTTGGATAAGAGGAGTGAGAGAGAAACTTATTGCTACTGATAAAGATGAAAAAGGGCTAGATAACGAATGGCGCTCTAACTGCGAAATAGTGCGCAAACTACAACTTGAAACTCAGATTAACTGTTAGGCTCGACTAAAAAGTTGCACAATAAACATTAAAAATACATTTAAAAGTACAGCTACACTCATAATAACACTATCTAATGAAAATTATTTTAAAAATATATAAAACATAGAGATACATACATACACATGTCTAAATATGTATATGTTTGTATATATATATATATATATATATATATATATATATATATATATGTATATATATGGCAAGACAAGGAGTGGGATGGTGCAAATGTGAAAGAAATATACAATCAAATATACACAAAAATAAATGTAGAACCTAAAAGCCTCTTGTAGGAACCAGAAGTACCAATCCTTAAAAAGATAATGTTCAAATAAAATTTATATAAACAGTTCTGGTTTGCTGCTCAACTATGTTCAGGCTTACGACTGAGATAAACACAAGACCAAAGGCTGACGGTCCCAAAAGTAACAAATGGCTACTTACGAACTAGTCACTCAATCGTTATGAGGTAAGTTGGATGCGTTTCTAGGAGATTGTAGTATCACTTAGAAGATGATATTCGCCGCCAGAATCATCAGACTTAGTAGAGCGCCTTCAATGCTCTTGGTAAAAGAAACTTTCATCCGCTCGATAGAATATAAAAATGAACAAAAAGAAACAAAATGATAGTGCAACACTGTTTTAAGTAAGGTGTTATATAAACCCCAAACAGTGACCCATCAGTAGTAAGCTCACATTTATAGCCCTCAATAAATATGAGGTAATTTTGGGCAATAAGTTATTTCTCTCAGTCCTAGACAGCCTGATCCTCTCTCCCTGCATGCTAGAAGGAGTTCATGTCTAGGAGTTCAATACCCTTGGAGCTCACAGTGTGATTCATGTTTTTGTTCAATTCAATTGCTTCGATTTAATGTTTAAAACATTTTTAAAACACATATAACATAAAGCACCTAAACATAAAGTGCTAATATCATCTAACGCGTTTTGAAGGATATTCTCAATCTTTCCTTCTTCATCAAGGTTATTAAACTCCTAGCCACAAACTTTTTCTAGTGTGGCACTTCACTTTTTAGAATATGACCACACAATAGCAATGATAAGGACCATACTAACTGACAGGGTCGCCTCTCTTAAAAAAGGGCGAAACAGAGATGAGGAGCTTCTAAAGATGGATGCCCAGTGGATACATCATCTTGGTACGATGTGCCCAAAAGGCCTCAATACCCAGTTAGATTATCTCTATTTTACTAACCATTTGATAAACACTGGAATTGCATATTTATAGGTGCACAATTGAGTCCTTAGGGACCAGTTTGCTACATATTGGTTTTTTTATACTTACCACTCATGATGATACATATGTTGCCTCTTGGTATTTTTCACTTATGTTTGTAATTATATTCACTTATTCGGTTTATTTAAAGTATGAGCTATTTATCCCTTTGTTATACGGCTTGTCCGTCAAATAATGGTTGATATTGTCCATTTTAAATATAAATTTGAGTGTCAACATTGATCACCATTTCATAACAATGTGTCTTTATTATGTGCAGCCCTTTATTGAATGGTTCAGTTAAAAAATATTTTGAGTCCGCTGTAAAGTGCTAGTAATTGCAAAAGTTTGTTATCCTATATGATTGGCTACTGGCCAACACTCCCCCGTGCTACATTTCCAATCGGTGTATGAGTTGGTCAATGATGTAAACCCCACAGCGGGTATTTCAAATCATGCTCGTTAGTGCATACACACACTCAGATTCTGAATGGCGGACAGAGAAGCTGTAACCCCAATATATTAAGGTAGTTATCGGTCTTATATACATGTCAAAGGATGTTATTAATCTCGGATGCTTGTCTAGCATTAAGAATTAACATTGGGCCTGTTGTAAAGTGTAAGTCTGGAACGGCTCTGGGTTAAACCAGATAGGTCGCTCTGTTGATGCCGCAGCATTAGCGGATTAAAAGATACATTGTATCACTGGGATATGACTCGGTTGCAAATAGTAACATGTGCATACTCTTGCCCTAAATTGAGATGTCTGTTGTAGATTTAGGAAATTGATGTTTAAATATGCTCATATATTATTGGGTGGAATATAGTAGCCATAAACCATTTGACTCAAACACGTCTATAATGCTTTCTGCAGATCAGATGTTTATATACAAGTTTTTTAACTTTTGTAATTTTTGTAATGAAATGAATTGTCTAGTTATATTTTACAATGCATATGTTAATGGGTTCTGGTGGGTGAGCAATTTATGTGTGGTTAACTTGTACTGAAAAGGTATTGTGCATATTGTTTATAGAACTTTAGACTAATGAATGTTGTATTTAACTGTAGATTGTCTTGAAAAAGGCTGACTGTACCAGCCGAAACGTCAACCTCTTTATGATTTGTTTCATGTGAATAATTTTTTTTTTTTTTTTAATGGAAAGACCCGTGAGTGCCCTCCTGTGTATCTTATTCTATGAGTGAAAATTGAGGAGTCACCTGGGCAACGTCATTAATGTATAGGAGTGAGTGCATGTTGTGGATGTACAATATATAAATTTATATAATATATATTTAAGAATAAATAGAACATATTCTGCTATGTGAAAAGCA